>NC_044194.1:35661978-35789190 GCF_900880675.1 Sparus aurata
AGCTGATATAGATATATCGGTATCTGCATTTTTGTAGTACTAGTGCAGTGCCCGTAAGAAAAATGTATTCCTATATAATATATTTATATAATAGAAAAGTGGGAGGTTAAGGAGCTTTTTCATGGATGGCCAAATGAGGCTGTGTTTGAAGGTGGGACGTCAGGGATATTTAGGTTTGTTGTGAAATCTGATATTCCAGGGTATAATTGGCTGTTTTTGACTATTTTTGATTTTGCCATTATATTTCATCTTACAAGCTATTTACTTGGTGTCATTATTTTCAGCACAACCTCACATGTGACTGTACAGTTATTTTTTTATTTTGACATACTGTATTAACACAATGGACCTAAAATCACAAAATAAACATAAAATCTGAGTAGAAAAAGTTAGATTTTTTTACTGTGAAAACCACAAATATGTTTAACAAACCATTTTTTATTACTTATAATGCAAATATAAATTGTTGTTTGCTAAATATGTGCATAAATTAAATTTTTTTTACAAAGTTATATGTAACTATTTACATTTAAATGCAGGCAATGCTCAGGTCTGCCTGAGCTCCTTCCAGCTGAATGAAGAGCTGCACTGCCTGCTCCACATTCAGCTTCTCCTCATTGCTTTGACGCATTAAACAAAAAACGACTCCACTACTCACTAAACACACTACACCAAACACTACATAACACACTAACTACACACTCCAAACACGCTAAATGTCACAAATCTCAACTCTCAATATCGCTGTCCGACCGTCGTTGCATGTCAATCATCCGCCTAGGTCCCTCCCACAACTTCCTGTTCCTCAACAACCAAACTTGCTGCTTGGACACTTTCGTGACAAAAGCCCGTTTTTGCCGTTTCTTCTGCACCAGAAATAAAGCAAACGTGACGGCAATGTTCGCGAAAAAGCGTGGCAGACATTATTTACCCTAAGTCTGGTTTTGGACGTGCCGGTGGGTCCGATCCGTTGCCTCGGGAGGTGGGCCGTGTAGCTAGCGGCCGAAACTCCTCAGACCCAAACAGACTCGGTCTGGACTCGTTCAGTCTCATTAATCCACAACAGTCAGTTTAGATGCACAGAACAGAACAGAACGGGACCGAACCGCCGGCAAAATCCCGGTCCAGCTCGCGCCGCTGCAGGTATAAATCTGCTTGTTTCTTAAGGTGGGCTCTGCAGTGATTGGCTCTGGTGCGCGCGTGGCCACGGTGTGCAGTGATTGGCTCTGGTGCGCGCGTGACTGTGGTGGCTTCGGTGAACAATGCTCGTGAAATTTGTAAAGCATTTATGAAATAATTTATTAACGGTATCATTGCAGTCCAAACAAATGCGAAGTCACACACCCTTGAACCACGCAGCAGCCATGTTGAAAGTCTGATCCTGATCCACAGAGATATTTGAGGAACACACACACACAGACAGACAGACAGACAGACAGACAGACAGACAGACAGACAGACATAGATTCCTTGCTTTTATAGAGAGATGATATGCACCGGTTATGAAACCATTTTTTTTTTACAGAACATAATGCAGAAAAAAATCATTGTTCATGATTATTGAATTTGCAGTATAGTTCGTGGTTTCAACGGACTGATGTCATTTTGGACAGTAAAGTTTATTGTTTAACTGTAAAATATCCTCCCTCCATTAAATATCTTTGCATCAAGTGTTTCATTTTAGGGATCAATATTAAAAGAATGTGTACATCAGCTGATATTTATGGAGATCAGAATTTTACACTCCCTAAGTATTGTTGAGGCTCAGTTTAAAGATGCAATGTGTAAGATTGTTGTGACCTGTGACTCAGGTCATCACAAAACAATGCTTTGGGTTTTGCGGCCGGTCTGAACCACCAGCTCAAAGCGTTTCGTATTGATCAGCTATTCTTCTCCTGAATTACATATAGCAACTTTCAATTGTTATATGCTTCTGTATTTAGACATGTAAACTGCAGTATATTAATTTTGAAATATTAAGCTTCAGAAGAGTTTATATCTGTACATAGATAGTTTTGGTGTAAATATTTTATCAACATTTTGAAATGTGTCTTCTCTTCAAGTGCATATTGATGCAGTGGCACTTTGTGGAATATACTGATACTAAATACTACTCTGGAGACGCTTTACAAAGTCTGAGAAAATAACCTCAGTATGGGCGTGAAGCCAGAAAAGGCATATCTAGCTAAAACATGCTTTTGGTAGCTTAGAGAAAGTACAGGATCCAGAGTTTTAAGCTTTGCTCCTGAGATCTAATAATTGTGATGTCTCTGCTTCTGCTGCTTTATGAGTCCCCCAACTTCATTGTGAAGTGCTATACTAAATAGCTGTAGTTCACCTTTAACATATGTAACATGTATTTAATTTCAGAGGCTGCTGGAATCTAACAATGGTAAAATCCTGCTGGGAACAGATTAATTTCAAGGCTGAAATGCTATGTCATGATATTGTCAAATTCTAGTATTGTCCACATTACAATGCTACATCAAGGTTTTTGGTATAAACGTTCAGATTAAACTCACCAAGAAAAAAAAACACTGCTCTGTTTCCATCCTGTCTTTATAATGTTTTGCTGAAGACTGTTGGGAAAGACACATTTGTGCATTTTCTTGACACATCGCTTCATCTTCTCTCTCGATAGAGACACAGATAAAGCTTGAGTGAGCCTTAGAACTAACTTTATGCAATCTCTCAGATTAATGAAGCCCTGCTGTAACATCATTTATTATGGGTGTGTTGACCTAATATAACTTAACAGCCAGGGGAGACAGGAACTCAGAGCGTAAACACTCCTCCACTGTGTAGACGTAACAACAGGGCGCAACACAATGTCTCTGTGATATCAGGTTAAATAACAAAGTCAGATGATTTTTTTAAAGTTTGTTTGGACTCTTCAGATATTCCAACAATTCATCCTTGTTTTCTCCCTATTTAAATAATCTGTCTTTCGTCTCAGCGTCCACTGTAGGTTTTTTTTTTTTTTTAAATGCTACTCCTTCTATTGTTACCCTTCCACCTCCACTTCTCTATCGCCCCTTCTTTCATTCTATCTATCTGCCCCCACCCGCTCTCTCTCTCTGTCTCCAGCCAGACCCCTAGCCTTGGCGAACCAGGTCTTGGCGGTATGATAATGTGGAAAGTTGAACTGGCCCCATTACAGCGAGGCTGATGGTAGGGCAGATAAAGCTGTTGATAATGGGTGCAGATAGCGCTGACACAGCGGTCCAATAGCCTAGCCCTGCCCCCCTCCTTCCACCCTCACCCCCTCAACCCCCCCATTATCATTCCTGCCTACCGATGGGCTCCCAGAACGCTATCTCCTCTCCATTTCCACTCCTGCGACAGATAAGAATGGAAATACTGACTTCATAGCTGAATGATTAAAGTGTCTGCCTTTCTTGATAATACACAGATAAATTATCTTCTTCTTCTTCTTCTTCGTCTTCTTCTTCTTCTTCTTCTTCTTCTTCGTCTTCTTCGTCTTCTTCGTCTTCTATTTTCTTTCGTGGAGTGTTTTTTCCTTTTAGAGAAGGAGGGAGATGAAGTGCAAAGAGGAAAGGGGGGGTGAGAGATTCTGTAGTGGTCATATGATTGGAAGAAGAGTATCAAGATGTGGAAGTGTATTATATTTGGAGATCCTGCGGGCTGTATTTAGAAATTCAGAAAATTGCATCGGCACAAAGATCATGAATGGCCATCAGTACCAGCCGGAGTACAAAGAAAACTTGTACTACTGGCTTTTCGAGTCATTATAAAGGCAACAAGAGTGTTTGGAGGGAGGGAGGGAGGGAGGGGGGCATAGACATAGAGATGGAGTGATAGAGAGAGAGTAGGGGCAGACAGGCCTATTTGCAGCCCAGTGAACTCCCACTGCAACTACAGCCGTTTCCAGGTTGACTTTTTATCACTGATCGCTCCAGTTTGATACCAGGAAAGATCCCTGATGGATATGCTCCCTGCATCCAAATCCTCTAACCCATTTTCTTTTTATCCCCCCTTCGCACCCCCGTATACACACCCAGTAACCTCTATCTCTCTCCCCTCTCTTATCTTTAGCTCTCCAGCTCTCTGTCTGCCCAACTGAACTTCTGTCCTCCCTCCTCTGCTCACCTCTTCCTTCCTGCTTTCCATCACTTCTCCTCCTCTTTGATCAGGATGGTGATTTTGATGGTGTCTGCTATCTGTAAATAGCTGGGTTTACATTCAAGTTCTTAGACATGAATCCTGATTAGGGGTGATTTCACTTTTAAATAGACAATCATTATAAATCAATCACTGTAATCAAAAGCAAGATTGGCGATCAGAACATCTCTGCCAGCCACTGACTCTTCTTTTTGTTTTTGTGGTCAACAGTTTGTTTCAAATTGACCTGTGAAATATAGCATTGTCATTACATTCTAAACTATTTAAATGTAACTGTGTGGCCTTGAGGATCTAATTGTTATTGCATGAAACCAACTGTTGATCTATATGAATCAGTCTTGATGGTAAAACATTGGCGTTGCCATCAGTCCTGCAAAATAATGTCTAAATTGAAAATTAAATCATAACAAAAAAATTGACAGACATAGCAAAGCTTGGACTTGAAGAATAATGACACCTGTAGTTTTTAAATACTGTATTTACAGACATGATTGTTGATGGTGAACCTAGTTTAGGTTTCCACAATATTGTGGGGAAACACAGACACCATAAATAAATAAAAAAAAAGAACAAAACAACACACATACTGTATAACATCAAATTAAATTAACTGTAATTATTGCAACAATGTATCTGCAAAAGTCAGGGTAAATGTGTCGCATAGAAAGCAATACCCTAGACAGTCATAGCGGAAGTTTTTATTTTTATCTTTTCTGGTCTACGTTTTACTGAAACTGAACTTCAGTCTACTCTCTACTGCAGTATGTGAGGAGGATTTGGTTATAGGGCTAACCATAGACTGCCCAACAGTCCACACTGTGGCCATTTTGGACCTCTAAACTCACAAAAAGAGGTAATTGAGGGTCCACAAACAAGATGGTGCAGCCTTGTAGCTGACTCTCACCAGTGACCTGTGACTAAGGTGTGGAGGGTGGAACAGGTTGGACAAACACAACAAAGTTTCAAGAAAAGATGTCATGTTTTATACATAATGTTTTCAGCCTTTTGCCTTTATTAGATATTCAGTGGATCGTTACCCCGCAATTCCACCAGATACTGTCTGCTGTGTAACGGCACCGCCACACCAGCAGAGCTGATAGGTTTCACTCTAGTTTATGTATTAACTTCCACCTGGTCTGCCGCGCTGCGTATCTGCTCTGTCCCAGCTCTGGCAGTCCGAAGCCCTCTGGAACAGATACGCAGGATTTCTATATCTGGCGGATGCCGGAGCACGATGCAGCAGTTCAGCTGATTTTAGCACCGAGCGGACAGAAAGTCACACACCGAAACAACAATATAACATCCGGTTAGTTTTCAAAATAAAACACCCAATGTTGACACCAGCACACAAATCTCAGAGAAGAGACAAATACAAGCTCTTCTACTAATCCTTCGGTCGGGATCACTTCCTGTTGTTGTTTTTATAAAACAGACCTATATGTGATTATCGTGGGAACTCCTCAGTCTCGTGACACCAGCTGCCGGCAGTACTGCACCATGGGGGACTCATAACGCAACCGGTGGTGGTTGTCTGATGGCAGAGCAAAACCAGATTGGAGCCGTAACACAGCGGACACGTATCTGTTGGAATCTTGGGGTTAGGCCGGAATCACTGATAGAGACTGAGAGGGAAGGTTCTGACATGCAATAAAGGTCCCCAGGTGGAATAGAACTGGTGATGTTGGTGTAATGGTTCAAAACTGCTAGGCCACTGAAATTTAAAAAACTTGTTTCCACTGCTGTCATATTTGTATCCACTGTACACAGTTCTAATCATTTTACACTTGGGGTGTCACAATTTCAATCCTAAATCGAAAATGTATCAAAATGAGCTTTTAATTTCAATTCATCTTAATCCAAAGCAGCATCGTGATTCTCCCAATACTTTTTTCTCACCACCCACGGGCATACTGGCCCAAAGGAAAAAAAAAAAAACAACACTTCAAAGACAACACAGCTAGCTTATCGTTAGCCTGCAGCTGCTCTTCCAGACACTTATCCTGTGAACACAAAGATGATCAACTGACTGGTACCAGAGGAAACTCTGAAAGCGCTGCAGATGTTGGTTTTACTTTCTTTTTGAGATCCTTTATTCAATTTTTTCAGGGTTTACTCTGGACAGATTTGAGAAAACTAACTTTGTGACAGGCTTAATTTCAATCTTTTGTTGTTTATTGTTGAATCACTGAAGGGTGGTGATTTTGTTTAATTTGGGAATTTCTATTTTAGAAATGTTCTATTTTGAATATTATTTAAACTTGTAACCTGTCTAACCCTAACCTGATAACATTTGTGCAGAATAACTTTTTTCCTTATTTTCTACTCCATTAATAATCTCAGCACCCCTCAGTTTTATTTTGTGAACCTTTGGAGGGCCCCGGCACTTAGGTAGGGAACCACTTGATGAATCTACCTAATAGTATAGTAAGTAATTGCAGCCACAACAGAACTGATACACAGTTAATGATCTAATTATTTTTCTGTAGAATTAGTTTTTACTTTTGATACTTATAGCTGATAATACTGTACTTTTACTTAAGTATGATTTTAATGCAGGACTCTTACCTCTTGTGGATTACTTTTACATTGTGGTATTGCTACTTTGACTAGAGTAAAATATTTTGATAGTTCCACCACTGGGTATTTGTGAGGGAGTTCCTACATGGCATGACCCTCCTGAAGCTCAAAGTTTAATATATTTCATTTTTAGTGTGTCAACTGTTATGTTATTTATTCTTTATTGGTCAATTACTGATTTCTAATGGTTTCTTTTTAATAAACCTTGCATTGGGTTAGTCTTCAGTTCATGCTCTTGGGCTTTGTTCCCACCCTACCTATTTGAATTATGCTGTATTGAGAAGGAGATACCACAAACTAAGACTGTTTAGTTGTTCTATCTTACAATCAATATGTAAGAAATGCAAGTTAAAATGTGTCTGTGATGTAGCCTCTAAGAATACGAAAGTGGGAATGAGGTCTTAAAATGTATGGAAAAGGTCTTAAAAAAGGTATTAACGTCAACTTCAAGCTGAATACTATCACTTAGCAAGAAAGAAAGTTGCCAGTTCTGTGGTACCATGTGTGAGTACAGTGAACATTTTCAGCATGTCTCTCAGTTACAGTGGTGATGGAAATTTCTATAAACTTTTTTTTTTCAAAATGGACCTTTATTTGTCTCACCAAGGTCAGAATACAGTAAAATCCAACAACCTTTTGGATTCAAGCTAAGAGTCATTAATTAAACAGAATTCATCTACCTCTTAAAATACAAAAACACACACTAGAGCTTGGTCCGGTAAAAAAGTGTACAGTACTAGGATTTTGAAAGCTACCAATTATGGTTTTTAGCCTCAGATCAATTCAGTACAATACAGAAGTACATTTCTTATTAGTCCATTAGTAGCAGGTCAGTCATCTCTCCCTCCAGTGATCTAGACTAGTCAGATGTTGTTCTCCAGCAAGGAGCAGTGGGATGGAACAACGTGCTGTTTGCTGGGGCCATACTAGCTGACCTTGATAGATTAGACCCAGAGAGGCTTTTCTGTCTGACACAGAGCAACGATAAGTCTGTGTGTGAAATAGTTTTTCCTCTTCTCAGAAATATGGCTGCAGTGTAGGCTGGGACAAGATTGTGTGTGTGCATGCGTTTCTACCAACCAATCTTCCTGTCTATGTCTGCTAATAAGCAACTCCCCTCCCAGTTCACTAGATCACATATCTAAACATATTTTCTTTTCCAGCCCACAGTTTGCATTTCTACAGTGTATGTGACCAGTTCAGTGTCACAGCTCGCACTCTCCTGCTGCTACGTTTTACACATGAACCATGTTGAAGATGCAGAAAATTAATTTGATACCAAACCTTACATTAGTTTTTAATGGCAGTGCTCTGTTTTTTGTCCGGTGAGTCGACAACGGAGAGCGGAAGGGTTACAAAGAAAAAAAAGAAAGAAAGAAAGAAAGAAAGAAAGGCGGAAAGAGAGATTGAAATAAAGAAAAAAATGAAACTGTGATAAAAAGCCCAGATAAGAGAGTGACTGTGTTGTGTAGGAGTTGATATCACTGTTATCTATCTGTCTTCTTTTTTTTTTTCGCTCTGCAAGCCCTTCTGTTGTTTTTTAAGCCCTTATCTTGCTGCACCAAAATGCCAGGAACAAAAAGGGGAGAAACAAAGAAATTACCGTGCCGATTATTCATGGGGGTTGGCTGATAAAATGTTGATGGCGAAAATAAGACAGATGCAGGTGATATTTGTGTTATTTCTAATGTGCATAAAGGTTTTTGCATTGTATGCAAGCTGTGTGTTAATTTCTTGCCGTTGCTTGCTATTAGCAGATTAGACCATATTTAACTCTCTCTGCCCTCCCTGACACCAATTCATTACATGAATTGCACACCCTTTGTCTTTATACACACACACACTCTCTCTCTCTCACTCACACAGACACACACACACACACACACACACACACACACACACACACAGAGAAACACTGTGCATACACACATGTCCTGGTGGGCCCAGATAAGCTCAGTCCTCAATCGGTTGCTAATAAAGAGGCTCAGACCAGCAGTGGACAGGTTTGAGTTTCCACAATGACGGGCCCAAACAACTCTGTCGACAACGGTGGCAGGAATAAGGGGCTTTGATTGGCCGCTTTGTGGCATGGAGCCGTGTGGTGGCGTCCCAACAGAAGACATGAAGGCAGGCAGGTCAGCAGCTTGACCCTGCTTTACATCTGAATCCCTAATTGCCCCTGTGCTTAATACAATAGCTCTGAATTCCCAGCTGACTAAGTGTGTGTGTGTGTGTGTGTGTGTGTGTGTGTGTGTGTGTGTGTCTGTTCAGCGTGCCCTACACTTATTTTAATGTTAGAAAGCCTCTGTATCTATCAGACTCAATCACAGTCTGATGATGAGTGCAGTAGAAAAGCTGGTAACACTCTATGATAACCATCATTAATAAAAAGTACATTTATATTACATTTTGTGAATAGTTATATGACTGAACAAACAACAACATGTTTTATGAGCAATTTATGAACCAATTGTTGATTAAGTTGCAGCTGATGTTCATAATACTTTGTAGATAGTCACTAATCCTTTTGGTTCATCGATTAACGTTTGGATGGCCATTATAAAGATGCTACTGATGTTTATAAACCTTTACAATTGCTAATGAATGTTGCATAAATCATTCCAGTGTTCACAACTGTGAATGTGAAGAACTATTAACTAAAGTATGATTAACCATAAATTTACCATTTAATAATCATGGTTATCATGAAGTGTTACTAAAAGCTTTCCCATTTGTATAAACTGCTGTGCTGAAAAGATGAATAAATAATTATTTTCTTTCTTCTTCTTTCATCCATTTGTGGTTTGAGAGGATATTGTGTGCTAGAACTATATCATGGCAATCCAAATATTTTACAAAATGTTGAACTATTCCTTTAATCACTGAGTAATCCTTAAGACTTTCTTCAAGCCCAAATATCAGACAGTACACATTTTAGTTTGAAATGATGGCAAATCAGCAATATTACCTTGGAAATGATCTACAGATGCATGGAATGTTGCAAATCTGCTACTTTGTGTAATAAGATGAAAAAGGTGTTCCATACTAACAGAGCAATATTTTTTAATTGAATGATCTGTTTCAACATCAAGGAAGCAGTGGCACAATTTCACCTTTTAAAGTGTATGACTACTCTCAAATTCTGCCAGGACCCTCACTTCAAGTAATTAAAAAAAGAAGGGGTGGTGGATATATGTTTGTATGAGGCATAGCTTTGGCGATTTGGTGTGTGATAACACAACAAATGAGCATTTAGTTTATGGCAGTAATGCAGGTCATCAGCAGCCATGATCCGCTACTGTCATACTCTGTGTCTTCACTGGAAAGACGAGGACAACATTTACAGGCCTTGGAGAGAGTTTCTCTGAGGTTCCCTGAGTTGTAGTCGGTCCTGTGTCTCGCCCACAGGAGACTCTCTCACCAAGGGGGAGTGTCAGAACATGATTTATAGCTTGAAGTGTCGTAGCCCTGCTGTTTTAGTGGTTAAGCTGACATTACTGTTGGTCAGGTTTGAATATCTAGTGAAATGTATTGTAGTACAGTTACCCACAGGCCTGTGTGTTAGAACTGTCCTACTCAAACTTTAAACTTCAAAATTGACTTGTTTTATAATCTTTCAAAATGATTGGTCATGCCTTCATCAATCTGCTTTCAATAGCTGAATGGCCTGTGCTTGTTTTATCCCTTGGCTGGTGCATTGAGCCTGATTTGAACATATTCCATGTAATTTACAAAATTCTGAAAAAATATATATTTTGTGTGCTCAATAGAAGTTTACTGCTCAATATTTTTTCCCTGGGTTTTGTAATTTAGATATGAATATCTGTTGTATAGATAGGAAAAATGACAACTACTAACACACTTAAAAACAAAACACTGACAACAAAAAGCGAAGACAAAAAAGCAGACAATTTTCTGTAAATTGACTGACAGATTAATCATCTACTCATCTACCCCTGCCTCAGGTGAGAATATATAAAGATGCTAGTAACCTAAGAAATACATTTTCAGATATTCCTTAATAGATTAATGAGCCAGAAAGATAAACTGCCAAAAGTCTTACATATGTGGCATAAGATTTCATAGATTCCCAATTCTTTTTTATTCATTTTTTTGTTTTCTCCAAACTGTTCACTAAATGGTGCTTACATTTCTAACTCTATATGTGTAAAATAAGCAAATAAATGTGTAAACAAGTCAACACTGGAGCTGCTGGAAAGACTAGGCTGAGCACATCTTTGACCTCTGTTTGTACTGGATGTACAATGGTGACATTATACCAATCTTATGTCTGACAAATTAAATAGTTGCCTGTTGCTTTCATGTGGGTGAAGCCTTAACTCCAAAAGTCATTGTTCTTTTGCATGAGCAGCATGAGATATTTTATAGTACAACTGTAGAAATCCATCCACTGATCCATACACTGAAATGAGAAAATACTGTAATAAGATGAATGAAATGAAAATGAATGATTCTTCATTAATTTCAAATCTCTAGAGAAACATTTTATTAGGTTATATATCTTATTTTCTAAGGTTAGATTTTATGAGGTTTTTCCATCTGAGATAGGATCGCTTATAGATAGAGAGGTTTTATTACGCAGTAAACCGTCGATCTGGGGAGAGAGAGAGAGAGAGTGAGAGAGAGAGAGAACAAAATGGTCCTTATGTTTCACACTTGACCCTGTTTTTAACCATAGGTCACCCCCACCCACCCCCCAGCCCACCTGCTAGGTCAGGTTACCCCTTTAGGTGTGTATGTGTGAACACACTTTTTATTCATTTAGATCAGTATTGAGTTTATTTTATTATTTTTTTCCCATTTGGTCCATGTAGAACTTGCTATGCAAACAAGCTTTCACATTTTGGAGCCTGTATTTTCACAAATGATTGCAAAGGCAGGATGAGGAAAATCGGATATTGGCTGGAATTTCCTCCAGCTCATCGCGCTTTCCTTGCCCTCACCTCTTTGTGCCTCTTTGCCCCCTTCCCTCCACACTCCCCTCTTTTGACGGCAAGTCCTCTTCTCTGTGTATTAGTATTAGTAGCAGCAGCAGCGGCAGCAGTGTCCCCTGAAGTAAAACAATCTGCTGTAATCTATCAGCGTGTTATCAGCCCTATCTGAGAGCTGAGAAAGCCAGGGCCGGGGCTGTGGCGCCGCTCTCTGGAGCTGATAAAGTTTCAGAGTTCAGTGATGATGAATGTTAAGAAACTACACCCTCGTTACTGACGATGTGGACTTGGCAAAGTGGAGTGATAGGGAGGGTGTGTGGAGGTGGAAAATTGAGAGAAAGGGAAGAAGAGGAGGGTGGCAGCTGTGATAGGGAGGGGAGTCGGAGAGGAAAGAGAGGTCCTTGTAGCATCAGGCAAGGGTTGAGGGGTCAGGCCCTGGTGGGTCTTTTTTTTCAGATGCAGACACCAAGTCTATTGTTTTCTAGGATTGTTCTGCTCCTGAACAAGGCTCACTTTTCTTTACAACCTTTTAATAGTTGGGGTTCAGTGTCAATCATGATGATCACCTCTGACCTTCTCTTTACATTTACCCCTTTTTTTTCCAGTCTCTTTAAAAATATGCTGTTCACTGTCATATATGTGCTTGTGCCAAAACTTCATTAAGGAATACAGCAATGCCAAATAACTAAATAAATAATGTTTTTATGGCTTCAGATGAAAATATTTCAACTCTTGTGCATCATTTTATCCCAAATTCAGCTTGACTGTCGTTTGGAAACTTGTAGATCTCAACTGGTATTTGAAATAGTTTGTTGAAAGTTTTTAATAAATGCTTGGCTATGCAATATCCATCGTAGTTACAGCTGAAATTATTCATTAATCAACTGTTTAGTAAAACAAGAGAAAATGAATCATCAAATTATTTGATTATTCAACTATGTAGACATTCTTTAAGCAAAGAGGTCCCTGCTTCTCAAATGTAATCATATCAACTTTAGTGATTAACTATATTTCGGTTTTGCAAAGTTGGAAGGTCAGAACAAGCACTTGATTATATTAATGGGCATCTTTCAAACTTGGTTACATCCTTTTTGAGTCAGTGACTCTAAGATAGGTGATAAATGTAGGAAACACTGACTCATAAATAGACTAGAAAAATACACAAATAATGTTTCACGTTTTGTCTTTCCTCTTTGCTGTAGGAAAAACAAAAAAATAAATAAAAACAATCTTGACTTGTGTTTTTTGGAGCAACAAGAACATTTCTTAGACTGTATCTTTGAGGATTTGAAACATTGTCATTATCACCTGGCAAGGTAAAATGTTGCTCAACACCTGCACTATTCTTCAAATAGTCACTGAAACTTTTTTACAATAACTACAACTCCTGACCTGTGGATACAAATGTAGCTACCTGCCCTCACTCCTACCCTCCTCTTTCATGCTTCAGAGTAACCCTACTGTATGGCGTTGGTATCAAAGTTCTCATTGGCCGCCAACTCCATGGGCCATCCATTCTATGAGCACATCGACAACTTCTATCTTATAGCCATCGGACTGTCAGGCCTCAAAGTCCCACCGATTACAATGCAAATGATAAGAGTGGAGATTCACAAAAGCAGTGGTGCAAATGACTGATAAGGCATTAGGTAGTTAGTCAACTGATGATTAGCAGGCCAGTTCAAATGGGCCATATCTCTTACACTCTTGCTATTTTTCAAAGAATGATAGGCATTTATTTGAAGGTAAGTGGTGTGCATTTGAAAAAACAGCAAAAAAACATAAATTGGCTTTTGGACTCAAACTGGATGGTTGTAGGAATTGTCATCTCTACAGCAAATGTTTGAGGAACACTTGAGCTAAAACCAGCTCGGACCAAAAGGCTGCTGCAGTGGATCTGCTTAATGACCAAATTCTTCACAGTTGCACCGTGATGAAAACCAGGAGCTGGCACAATGTAATGTCTGAGAAGCCGTGCTAAGACGATGTTTTCCTTTGAACTGTCACCTTTGTTTAATTATTCTTAAGGAAACAACAAAAATGGTCAAAACATCCAACATTTCTCCACTTGTGAAAATGTCTTTATCCTTTTGTCCAGCATTGCTCCTGCCCAAACTTTTAGGCAAACCAGAAGAATTTCCAGAGCATCATGTCAAAATGTTGATCTGCCAAGTTTGAAGGCCATTTCAAAGCATGCAAAAGTGTTGAGCAAGTGATGGACGAGTTATCTTTATAGGCATCCTGCTTAAAGATAAGCCAGGCAATATTCAAATTATTTCCGAGCAAATTTCATTAAAAAGTTCAGTTTATTAACATTTCAGAACATTCCAAAACCAACACTTTGTTAGTTTGTATTTCAATAAACTCTGATTGTTTGACCAGTCTGGAGCTCTCAGCTCAGAGTCCATTATATCTTACTGAATACATACATCTCTCATAAAAATGGCTTACAAATGTATCATTTTACTTTTTTTAAACGGAGCTCAGTAATTCCCTAAAACAAATGGAAAAACGTTACTCAAACAAGAGGCAGTAGTGTATTTGCTGGTGACAGGACAGCTATTGGGTGAAATTGTGAGTATATGTGGCAGCTGGATGGTGTCTGTGGGATTGAATAAAAATAAACGACAGTGTGTTTCTTCATGGTAATGCAGGAACATGTCACCCAGTGCAACAGTGCGGCTCACTGAGTTTTTGGACAACAATAGAGCTCTGTGGTACAGAGTAAGAAGATATATCAGGCTGGAAAACACCAACAGTATTAACAGGAATACGTTCACTATTGCTTTTTCTCTATTGATGTGTTTTAATGACTGTAAGAACAATTCAGAATATCACCAAACTCTTAAATGAAAAAGCTAATTTATTGCTTGTTGTGGTGCTGCACATGATATTTTGGACACAGTGTAAGACAGTGGTCCTACTGGAAAGATTTCAGTGAATGTGAAGCAGAATGTTGATAATAAAAATAAGCAAAAAAAGCAGGAACCTCAGTCAACTTCCCTGAAAAGACATTATTTTTCTGACCACTGTATTTTTGTGTATATGCATCATCATCCTCTTTATCAAATATTTGACTCTGACACACACACACATGCAGAGACACACAAAGGGAGAGTGGTGTGATTCTCTGTTCTTAAGAGCACAAAAGGAGACTAAAAATGTGCAAAAGGGAAATGGGGGAACCATTGTGATTGTGACAAAGTTCATGAGCATATAATAGCAGTTAATGTGTGGCGGGGCGCAGGCAGCTTTGTTCGCCAAAGTGCCGAGCTCTTAATAGAATCTGATAGATAGACGCCTGTCTCCCCAGGCCTGTTAGGGGGGCGTTGGTTTGGGTTCCACTCATCAAGCTAATAGTCTCTCTCCCCCTCTCTCTCTCAGTTCTCCCCTTGTCTTACTGTCATTCTATGAAGGAATAATTTGTCAATAATTGGCCGTGTCATTCTCGTCAGACGGTTTGATAAAGCGGGGGCCGAGCCGGAGAATATCTCAAAAAAATAGGGGAAGCGGGGAAAAGGCAGCATGTGGCAGCAGATCTGAGGCAGCGATAGGGCCATTAAGCGCTTTAGAAGTATTTTAGCTGAATTCACACAAAGCAAAAATAGATAAATAAATAATGAAAGAGGAAAAAGTGGAACGTCAACTGTCAGGGAAGTGATACAGACTTTAAGAAATCATTTGGGAGGGTGAAAGATAAAAGATTATCCCTCTTTTCTGCCAACTTATTGCCTCCTCAGCCATCGCTGAGGCTAATTCGCTTACTCAAGCAATCATGTGGACATACCGTGTGTGTGTGCACTCGTGTGTGTGTGTGTGTGTGTGTGTGCGTGCTGTGCGTGTGTATATACCACAGCCACATTGCCTTCAAAGTGCTGCTGGGAAGTGCTTATACCAGCAGCACTATGTATAAACTTGTGTGTGTGCGGTGTATGTTGCTTGTGTGAATCTGATCCAGCCTCCGTCCACATCACTCAGCAGTGTACCGCATCCATTATCTGCTCCACTATAAGCAGCAGGAATTTTCCAGAGATATCCCTGAATGCTTATTATCTCTAAAATATCTCTGGATGGCTGACACTCATCTGATTGGCTAAATCTGCCTTCCCAGGCACATTCCTCTGACCCCCCCCAACCCCAATGACTGCAGTGTTAGGAGACCTGTACTTATTCTGGAGCTTAGGCCCGTGTGGAACATAATATCATAATAGTAACCGTGCTAATCTGGTCACCCCCAGAGAAACAAATTGTGAAAAAATATTTGATACAGTACACAAGACAAAAAATATCTGTATAGCATCAGAAATGCTGTCAGTTCACACGCATACATAAAAACACTTGAGGTATCTATTGGAAAGCAATGAGTGTGAATCGACTGTGGTGAAGTCGGCAGACTTGGCTTACAGTGTTGTCATGTTGACAACTTCGCTAACACAGCTAAACATCAATCAAGTGCACCAACACAACACGTATAACTTAATTTTCGCCAGCCGTCTGAACCAAATATCAAGCTTCCAAGATATTATTTCAACGGAACACACACACACACACACACACACACACACACACACACACACAAAAAAGAATATATGTATAAAAGATAATATGTGGCGGTCGGTTTTGATTCTGTTAGTCAATGTGTGGGTAACACTGTGTCCAAACCTCCTCCTCTGGTGTTCTCAAGCTGCTCCAATAGTGGTGTAAACACCAACACTCCTTAGCTGTGCTCTGATCCCACTCAGCTAGCAGAGCTTACTTGATGCTATGGTATGCAGCAGGTACAGGATGCTTTAAGTCATCATAGAGAAAACCATAAACCAGTTTCGCCGTAAAATATCATGCAGTTTCACCAATATCATTGATGGTACTGCCCTAACTACTGACAGTGGCCTAGTGTAATGGAAGACAGAGAACATGTTGTAAATAGTTAATATGGGGATTTTTTCCCCGCTTCGAATGTAATTTTAAATGAAAAGAAAACATGATAAATTAATTTCTGCATTTCCATAACAGTGACTTGCGAGAGACCGATAAATTGAAAATATTTCCTGATTTAGTGTGGGGCAAGCTCCATAAAGTCGACGAGTGAATCAAAGAAGACATAATATAACTTTTTTTAAAATAGTACTGACCAAACAGAGGAAGCTGACTGTGTGTAAATTTAGTAGGATGTCCCTTTTAAGGAACTTTGTTGTTTTTTTCAAAGTAACTATCAGATCATTTAAGCCATATGTCTTGTAGTTCTGCAAAGATGGCTGAAAAGAACATGGTTTTGATGTTTTTTATCACTGTCAGCAATGTCTTTAAAATTGTTGTCAGTTTATATAGACATGCAGTGTGCACACATTTTGCCTGCTTCTGGTGATGTCTATTACTAGTTTGGGTGGACCTACACGAGTAGGGCAGGAGGGACCCCCCTCCTCTCAACAGTTGAGAGGACTGACTGATAACAGTAGGCTAGGTTCTGCCTTGCTTTTTTGGCTGTCTAGCCTCAGCAAACCCACACTGACCTTACAGTCAACTGGTGCCACTTTGCATACCTACTCTCCTTTTTCCTGCATGCAAATGGAGGGAGATACAGAGCAGGCTTCCTTGGACTGGGGAAGGCCTCACTCTGAGCTCTGTGACTGCTGAGGAGGAAGAGGAAGATATTAAGGGCTCTATAGGCAAGCACTGTTGGAAGATGGATAATTAACTGGTTTGTGGAACATGACATTAAGTTTGAGACACGTGGCTAGTGGAGTCTGATATTTGCATGAGCAGTGATCAGACTTGGGCCAGTCTCATGCCAAAGCATGTAATAGACCCGCCAATACACAGGACGGCTTGTGAGTGTCAGTTTTCCTTGCCAAGGCATGAAAAGTATCCACATGTAAGAAGGTGCAGTGCCAACAGGGGGTTATTATGACGGGAGCATAGGACATACATATTTTAAAAAGCCATAGAGGACAGGACTTGCATCCAGGAGACCAGGGTTTGAATATTGTATGAAGAAAAAAGTCTATGGTGATTGTATAATGGAATTAGTTGAGTGAAACCATGGTCGTTTCCTCAACCTAACTAAGTGGTTTGGGTGCCTTTTTTATTTTGAAAGTGTAATCAGACATTCCATATTCATCATTGCCAACTTGACCATTGAATGATAACGTATTTTTCATAGATAGGCGAGGCCAAATGCGGCAGTAAAGGTGACGGTAACTTTGATCTGTCTTTTTAGCTTGTTAATGTTATTCATTTGCTAGTGGTGAGGGGTCAACCTGAGGGACCGGTGTGTCAGGCCGGTTTGGGTCAGCTTTGAAACAAAGTATCACAGTTAATAAGTTAATGAATGTACAGAAACATATTTTGTGCAATAGTCCACTTTCCATTTATTTTTTAACTTTTCTGTCACTCTCTGTCTTTAACACACACAGACACAAACATATGTCCTCAAATACCCTCAACTACTCTCTCCGTTCAATGCTGGCTTGAGCGGTACTGTGTGCAATCCAGCCACAAGTGCATCCTGTGAGAATGCTATCAGCTCAGCTGGCTGTGTGCTCCAAGTGCGTCAAAATAGGTTAAATCCTGGAACAATAAATACCACCGTTTGGAACCATTATTTATTCTTTTCATGTACTTTATTTATATAGTCACTGTCTTCCCTCTACCGTGAGTGGGGAAGAAAGAGAGAAAAAAGAAAAAAAAGGGGAGTTCTCTGTACCGGACTCCTCTGCATTACTGTGAAGTGCGCAACAGCCCTCAGTTTTTCCCTTTGTCTGATTACTCACTCTTAATCAAAGTGATATTTTAGGTGTCCTACCTTCCAGGCAGACCCTTTTGGAGCCAGATAAAGGCCAAAAGGATTGTTGACTTGAAAAAAATATAGAATTTGAAACTGAAAGGTCAAGGTTTGTTTTTGAATTATAAAAAAGTTAAACTTTTCAAAATAAAGTTAAGTATAGGAAAAGATGAATTAAAATTTAAATATAAGTTTGATTTAATTCTTATATTCTTTTGAATAAATTAGGTCAAAAATAGGATCTGAAAGTGAAAAACAAAAATGAAACTAAAGAAATGAGATTTGAATGCGAAAAAATTCTGAATTGTACTTAATTTGAAAACATAAAATCTGTAACTGGAAATATCCTCAAACCTCAAATATGAAACAAAAAATAATAATAATGATAATAATGATAAAAATAAATAATTTATTCAAAAGAATGTCAGAATTAAACCAAAATTATATTTACATTGAAATTAACCTTTTCCTACACTTGTTTTTATTTTGAAGATGTTTTTCATTTTTTTAACAATTCAAGATCAAAACTTGAACTTTTTTTTTTTCAATCCAATTTTTTTTCTTCAAATTAACAAACCTTTTGGCCTTGATCTGGCTCCATAGACCCTGGTATCATTTAGTTTTGATTCTCAAATAAGATGTTATTTTTCTAGTGTTTCATCAAATCACGCCTGAATGAATCTTACACTTTCACTTCACTATCCCCATCAAGTCTCTCATTTTAAGTTTCTCTGATCGCCAGTTTAGTCCTCCTGGCCAGCACTCTAAAACCGCAGTGTGGCATTTAAAAGTGAGGAGGAGGTAACCCTGGAATCCAGCATTCATTATTCATCAACAGATAGCACTTCCACATCATGGCCCCTCAGAATGTAAGGGTCATAGAGAGAAAAAGCTGAGTGTGTTTGGGAGAGGGTAACGTTAATACACCCTACCCACAGAGAGAGGCTCTTTGAAAAGGGACATCTATCGCTCTCATCCCTCTGCTTTTATTTCACTTTCAGCTCATCTTAAATTTCCATTATTCACCACAAAAAGCCAAGCCAAGCCTTTTCACAATGACTGTTTGACACTGATGGGCTCCTCTTCCTCAACACACACACACATACACACGCGCACACACACACACACATTCACACACACACACACACACACACACACACACACACACACCTCAGAGGACCATGTGGAGGACTATTATTAATCATGCTCCTATCATCTCCTCACATCTTTGGCGCTATTTGCTGTTTAATCACTAAAATAATATGAAGGGGAGGGCGGCAGTGCCGGGGTGGGGATGTCGGGTTGCTATGGTGACCAAATGGAAAAGGTCAGACGTAGTTTATCTTATCAGTGATAGGGAATGGTTACTAATTACAGATAGGTACTACCAGCGCTCGGTCCACCGGGCCCTGCCTTAAAACACTATCAGCAATCCACACCGGCCTGATATTAAAATTATCTCTTAAGTCATCCACACACACACACACACACACACACACACACACACACACACACACACACACACCTTGGTAAGGATAGGCTTCATGAATTGAAAACCCAAGAAGACATCAGACTAAACAGGGCAGGACCAGCAGGCAACCAACAAGAAAGACAAGACACGATTCTGTCATGGCTGTCACCTAATAACCAGATACCGAGTCCACCACCAATTAATTTATTGGACACAGTCATCATTGCACTGGATGATGGAGGTTCAAAGTTATAGCTTGTAGCTGACCAGACCATTGTCCCCTGTTTCACAGTGCAATAGAGCATAGGGTACATTCACACAAAATCAAGTGGTGCAGCGAACCCTGAAGGCTTGTGCAGTGGTGTGGGGGTGTGTCACTCTGTGGTCCATGTGTGTGACGTGTTGGAAACCCTTGCTGATCAGTTTGCCGTTGCTATGCTGCTATGCTACTTGCACACTGATCCTACTAGTGATCGTTTGTCCTCATCAAAGGATTCAAAATAACAAGGCAGATCATTACTGTGTGTTTTAAACTGGGGCACAGAACCAAACCAAGAGATCACAAGCGAAACATTGCACTAGGCAGGGAACGTCTGTTTCGTTCCCTCCTGACCATTTAGTCATGCTAAATAACATGCCCCACTACTGACCTGTTCTGCTCTGCCTCTGATCTGCTGTCATAACTCTACCACAGTAGGTTAGGCATGCCAGTCCAGCAGTGATCCTGTTTTAAAGTGGTGCACTAATTCAAACTGAGTGAATGCACATAACACATGACAGACACAAAATCTGCGTTTTTCCAAAAGTTGAGTCAAGTTCAACTATTTTACTGCATCCTGCTGCCATTCATTGATTCATTGATTCATTCACTGCCTTCATTAAAATGAATGGGAAGGCCTGCGCTTAGCCACACTGTCATTATCATCATGCATCCTGCAAACAGGTGTGTTTGAAAAATGAAAATAAAAAAAGTTTAAAAATGAGTTGATTCTTTATTTGATTTGTTTCAAAACAAATTCATGCTTTAGACAGATCAAGATCTTTATGACAGATATATGACTCATAAAATTATTAAGAAAAATATTTAGAATAATACTAGATAAATGGTAGGTATTGAAAACAAGTTTCAGCCCTAGTAATTGTCAAATTCCCCGTCTCTACAAGTGACAAGTGAAAACATAAAGAAATACACTGACGTGCATAGTGATAGAAGGATAGAAGGCACACTGACTCCAAATTGGATGCTTGTGAAAGTTGTAATAAACACCTGCTCGACCAGAAACAGCCTGTCTTTTTTTAGTAGCCAGCATGTCATTATAATTTTAGCAAATAAACCTCTCCCATGAATAATTGCTCGGGTCCAAAGATTGTTTACATGGCAGGTGATAAATTGAAGCTTGCGGAAGCCATATAATATCACCTCTGCAGGCTGCTGACAGTTAGATTATTTGATGTAGTAAATGGGGAACCCATACATTAGTATGTGTATGTTACATATTCAAGTAAAAGACCTTCTGTCCACTGGTGCTGGTTTCTGCAGTACCCTCGCATTGCTTATTGTAATTATTGTTATAATTGTTAAGCTGCCATATTCAGGTAAATGCAAAGTTCCTTGTTTATATGCTTTATTTTTGTGTGTGAATTGACATGAATGTAAAGTGTCGGTAGCGCAAAAAACAAACAAAAAAGCTAAAGTTATGACATTGTGTTTTCTTCATTTCTAAGCTTTACAAACAAGTGTGTGACAGCACAAAATAGTACAACATTAGTTTTGATTGTAAGAAGGCGTCCTCTCTTCTTGGTTAATACACCTTACTTGCAGGTGTGTTAATTGACCTAGATATGAAATATCCATAGCACAAATTCATATAATATTAGTCTAGAGAAAACTCTGCCATCTCCTCCTCCTTTTCTCCTGTCTCCTGTCTGTTTCCTCCCCTCCTCTCCTAAATGAATACAGCAGCAGAGGTGCACTTAATGACCATACCTTTGGCTAGACTACTGGAAA
The DNA here is from genome assembly GCF_900880675.1 of Sparus aurata. Lineage (NCBI taxonomy): Eukaryota > Metazoa > Chordata > Actinopteri > Spariformes > Sparidae > Sparus > Sparus aurata. Next base: position 35,683,911 of record NC_044194.1, read on the forward strand.
TGTGTGTGGACTTAGTTGAGGACCTTACAAAGTGTATAAAAACAAATTATAATCATACTAACTATTATGTTCATTATTAACTATTTTGTCTGTTTTGTTTTTTTTTTGTTTTTTTTTAAAAATGTGTCATATATGGACATGATTTTAGTTTAAAACTAAAGCAGTGAGGTATGGGCTGTCCCTTCTTGTAATAACACCTCCTGGTCTGAAGGCCAATCGGCGATAGTGAGTCACTGTAACCTCTAGTGTGCAAGAGAGTATGAAGAAGTCGAGCCGGCTGGAGAGAATGGCTACCGTAGCGAGGTTTACAGCCTCAGATAGTTATTCAGTAAACACAAAGATGCAGAAGCTCCAGATAAAACGACTTTATCATCTCAAGCAACTGTTCCTGAAAAGAAAACACATCTGTGGCAGAGAAAAGAAGCAACGTGAACAAAAGCGAAATAAGAGTTAATTTTGCCAGGGCTTTCAACGCTGGAGACAGCTGTGGGTGAGTAAAAGCTGAACTCACAAGATTTCTTTAGATGGCTAAGTGTAGCATTGCTTACACTGGGCTAAGTAAGCTGTAATGTAAAATTGTAGACAAACACCACACGTGAAGATTATAAGATTGAAGTTTAATTTTGACCGGCTGTTGGAGGTTTGGTCACGTTTTGCGTATTGTTATTCTGCTGTCAGTTATTAGCTGCCTTTATTTATGACAGATGAATTTACAAATACCATTACCCTCATAATGTTTATTATGCATGTCTTACTGCAGAAATGACACTGTTAGATATTGTGTACAGCTACTAAATCATGGAATTCTTGCTCCAGGAATGAACAAGGAGCAACTCTTTCTTCTACCCCAATAAAGAAATGACCAGGCCTGCAGAGCTGGGATATCCTGCTGCATTACGCATGAGACTGAGGGACAGTGTCAAGTAAGTCTAAGATGACTGAAGATCTCAGAGCTGTACTTTGAAACTGTGTACCCAGTGAAAACCATGTGGCTGTCTGATGAACTCATAATCTTTATCTGCAGTTGATTTTTCGCTATGTTACAATACCAAGATTGTTAGTTTTGTACACAGCTGTTCCTTGCTTTATTCCTAAAAGAGGGCAGGTGGCACTGTGATTATGAGTACTGACCTCATCAGTGTGAAATGATAAATACATCCCATCTGTTATATTGAAATTAAAGAACCTACTTATCATATCTTCCACAGAGGGCTTTACAAAAAACATTCAAAACACTGCAGTGTTCATACTGTGTATATATATGAGCCTGGTCACATCACTGTCCTCACTATAATAAACAGAGTGCAAACATGTTCTAATAAAAACAGTGTGTTTGAACTAAACTAACTGCCCTTCCATATCTTTATCTTTTTAGGACCAGAATTCAAGTCCAGCCACCCCCAGTGATGAACGACCACCCTGCCCTTTATTCTCATCTGCAGCTGGACTCACCAACAAGCCCCCCAGTGGACATCTGTCTTTATACATCCAATGACACATTCTCTATACTGTTTACTTTCGCACATCACATGATGGAGAGGTTTGTAAAAAAACTGCGTAGCTTCATGAGTCTATAACATACATAGTTGCTATAGTATTTGTTGTAGTGTTTCCTTGCAATTTTATTGTAATTTTTGTGTTCTATATTTATGTTCTTGACTATTGCATCATTAGCCTTCATTTGTTTATGCATCAAACACCACAGCAAATTTCTTCCTCTAAAAAACGAGCGACATTTTAGTGTCTACTATACACTGATATTTTTGTACATTTTGTAAGCTTTGTAATAAAGGGCTAAACATGAAAGGCTTTTTGTGTTACAGCCATAGGCGGAAATCCCGGGGGGAGGGACAGGGGGGACATGTCCCCCCCCTAGAATAATTTGAGACGCAATTAATAATTTTTGAACAATGCAGTAGTATTTATTGAAAGCACAATGTATGCGGTGCTCATTATAATCATGCAATAATGTGCTATTTACATCTTTATTATATTTATGTTACTATTTGTTCTATGTGTTGCTTTTTTTTAATTGTTGCTGTGGGAGCACCCTCAATTTCATTGTACTCTCCTGTACAATGACAATAAAGGCTATTCTATTCTATTCTATTCTATTCTATTTAAAGATTCCCCCACCCCTCCCATTCCCAAATGGTTCAGTCCACCCCACACTCTTTCCAACGGACGGAGCTAGCAGCTGCAGCAGCGTGTGGGCGGAGCCTGCTACTCACACCGTGCTTCGTGGGGTAAGAGGTCTATACCACACAGACATAGTTACATAAGTTACAACAACACATCCCATTTACTAAAAGCACCAGGTCCAGGCTGTCTGCAACATTTATCCTGCATTGTTCAAAAGCCTACTCAATTACGAGTGCTGTTAAGCTAAGTTAAAAGCTACAGATAGTAGGGCTGGGCGATATATCGATATAAAACTTATATCGATATATTTTTGAAATGTGATATGGAATTAGACCATATCGCATACATCGATATAGTTCAAATTTGCGCTGTGATCCTTGCTCCGGGCAAGCTGCTGACCCGGAGCTCTCTGCACTGCTCCCCCCGCCCCTCCCTCCTCCTTCATGCACAGAGAGGGGAGGGGCTGGAACAGACACTCCGGGACTCTTCAACAAACACCTTGGTGGCCGCCGTTGCCCCACACTTTGGCCTATATACCCTGTGAAAAAATATCATCGCACGGCCACCGGACAGCGTAGCGGGCTTTCCCTGAATTACAGCCACCTGAGTGCACAGTAGTCACTCACAGTAACTTCAGTGAGTCCGCGGTTCGCGCAGGTGGAGTCTCATCATCACGATGATCTCACGTGAAAGCCTCTCAAACAGCAGCAGCGTCTCAAAACGGAAGAACGAAACTTGCAGCACAGCGAGCGAGCGCAGCCGGTTTTGACATGATACGTAACTGACGTATGTGGTAGGATTTAGTTCGGTAAAGTTGGAAATATATTCACAGATTCGAACTTCCCGGATCAATAACTCATAAGTGAAACCTTGTTAAAACACCACTGATGGCTCTTTCCTACCGTAGTAAGGTAGACAACGAGCTACAACCGTATGTTAATCTAAACGAGTGTCTGGACATTAACTCTGGTCTGTATGGTCAGCGAGCTGTGAGACGAGGGCGCAGGGACCGTCTACAAAGTGCAACACTGAAAAGAGAAACTACAAAACATTCAATAACTTCACTGTTATTCAGAGTGTAGTGCCACCAAAATCATTCCACACATCAGTGGTCTCCTGCTGGTTATTCTACAGATTTTTTGTTTGTGCTTTGCCATAATTTTGGGGAATTTCTATTTGGGAGCAATATTCAGTAACACTAATATTCAGTGTAGTGTCACAAAACTCACCTCACTCTAACCCTACGTAAAAAAACTGTTTTGTAATGTAACATTAACTTGATATTGGTATTTAAAAAATGTTTTAATACACAATCCATGTCTTATTATAAATTAGGATGTTATGGTATCAGTCTGAAAGGTAAATCAACACATTTCACTCAGTGGTCTTTGTGCCCTGTCATGTGGCCAAAAAAAAAAGTGAAGGCCAAATGGACTTGTCCCTAAAATGACGAAATTCCCACCCACATGTCATGTTTGGCTTTGATTTTGACTGAACATTTGCTCTCACTTTGCATAAAAATATCGGGATATATATCGTATATCGATATTCAGCCTAAATATATCGGGATATGACTATTAGTCCATATTGCCCAGCCCTAACAGATAGTGATAGTCACAGACAGAGAGGAGAGGAGAGGGAGAGGACAGGACAGGACAAGAGCAGTAATAATTATTTGTGTCATTCTAAAAAACTGTCTGGATATAAATGTCAGATATTGCTGACATTTTAGATTTATTTACAGGAAGGTTTTATCCAGTTATCCAGAGTTAACTGTCTTAACTCTCTATCTGTAAAACAGTTTTACAGATAGAGAGTAAGAATACATACAGTTTTGTGGCATAGTTGTCAGATGTTTGTTGACAACACAATAAATATATATTTTTGAGAAATTGTTTTATAATGGATTATTCTTGAAGGTATTTCCTTTAGTTTTGGGATTGTTTGGAGCTTTTACCTCTTGTAAAAATATTTAATGGACTGTGGTGAAAGTCAGGGGCAAAATTTCCAAGTCATAGTTGGGGGGGACAATAAACAGTAACATTTTAGAGAATAATTCCAGGGGGGGACAAGGAATAAAAGTTGTGACCTGTCTTTTATACAGCATCTTTTACCGCAATGTGACGCTTTAGTCTCTCTATCTCTCCAACAGGCAGGCAGAAGACCTTTCTTAGCACTGGCTGAGTCCATCTGCACATGTCTAGATTTAAAACAAAATGATTGAAATCAAATTAACATGTACACATGCAATGAATAAACTAATTATCAGGCAAACATCTAAGTTTGTTTATCAGATTTCTCATAATCAGATAACTGCCTTTTTCCAGATGAAAGATATCAGATTATGATATTTTCTCTCTCTCTCTCTCTCTCTCTCTCTCTCTCTCTCTCTCTCTCTCTCTCTCCTGTATACAAGTTCTTGTTTATTCACCCAGCAAAACAAAACAATGGTATTAGGTGGAAGGTGGCAATAATACACTTTATGTGAACGCATCTGACATAATACCTTTGTTCACTGTTCTAACTTCCACCACAGTCCATTAAATATCTTTACAAGAGGTAAAAGCTCCAAACAATCCCAAAACTAAAGGAAATACCTTCAAGAATAATCCATTATAAAACAATTTCTCAAAAATATATATTTATTGTGTTGTCAACAAACATCTGACAACTATGCCACAAAACTGTATGTATTCTGTTTTACAGTTAGAGAGTTAGTGTTCTTGTCCTGTCCTCTCCTCTCCCTCTCCTCTCCTCTCTGTCTGTGACTATCACTATCTGTAGCTTTTAACTTAGCTTAACAACACTTGTAATTGAGTAGGCTTTTGAACAATGCATGATAAATGTTGCAGACAGCCTGGACCCGGCGCTTTTAGTAAATGGGATGTGTTGTTGTAACTTATGTAACTATGTCTGTGTGGTATAGACCTCTTACCCCGCTAAGCACGGTGTGAGTAGCAGGCTCCGTCCACACGCTGCTGCAGCTGCTAGCTCCGCCCATTGGAAAGAGTGTGGGGTGGACTCAACCATTTGTAAGAATAGGTTAGAAAGAATAGAAAGGACTAAATCTTTAAAGATGTAAATAGCACATTATTGCGCGATTATAATGACCACCGCTTACATTGTGCTTGCAATAAATGCTACTGCATTGTTCAAAAATTATTAGTTTTGTCTCAAATTATTCAAGGGGGGACAGCTTTACTGGAGGGGGGGACATGTCCCCCCTGTCCCCCCCAAGATTTCCGCCTATGGTGGAAGTTAGAACAGTGAACAAAGGTATTATGTCAGATGTGTTCACATAAAGTGTATTATTGCCACCTTTTACCTAATACCATTGTTTTGTATTGCTGGGTGAATAAACAAGATGTTTGCCTGATAATTAGTTTATTCATTGCATGTGTACATGTTAATTTGATTTCAATCATTTTGTTTTAAATCTAGACATGTGCAGGTGGACTCAGCCAGTGCTAAGAAAGATCTTCTGCCTGCCTGTTGGAGAGATAGAGAGACTAAAGCTTCAAATTGCGGTACAAGATGCTGTATAAAAGACAGGCTGCAACTTTTATTCCTTGTTCCCTTCTGGAATTATTCTCTAAAATTTGACTGTTTATTGTCCCCCCCAACTATGAAATGGGATTTTCGCCCCTGGTTACAGCTTTACTCAAATGTGGGTTACAATGGTTGTTCAGTATGCCGGCTGACAAAGACCTTTGTCTGTTACACAAATACAATAAGCTGTACTTAGAATCTTGTATCAATATATACCTCCAAGAGTTTTATTTAGCAATTACTGTGTAATGAAACTGAGGAGTGGTGACTATATGGGTAAATAAATACATCCATAGTAGAAATTATTTTGGTCCTCACTATTTTAACAACTTGCAACAATTCATTTGCAAAGAAATAAATACATAAAAAAAATAACCATAAAGGTATGCGCTAAACATTGAAAAGTGGGGAATGCTGCCCCTATTCATTTGAAGCAGCTGGCAGGAAATGACAAATGGGTCCTCTTTTAAGGAGACACTGATCCACATTTTTCACCATTTTGTCAAATCAACAAAATGATTTTACATTAAAAGTAATAATCAGTTTTTTAAAAAGAATTTATAAAAATAGTGAAAATTCAGTCAAAATGTTAAATTTGCCTAATTGGCACCTTCAGACTTTGTTTGAACAATAGTCCCAAACATTGATATTCAGCGTTTACAGTTTCCAACATGGAATTTCTCGACATTCTCCGGCTCATTAATTTTCGTTCTCAGGGAATGATGCATGTATCTTGAAAAAAAATCAGGCGTATTTTGGTGGCTGAGAGAGTAAAAGGGGACAAAATGACATCCTGAATCTGTCCATTTATCTGGCTCCACCCTTAAAGTTAATGGGATCTATTCTGGTATTCATAATTTTTTGTGTAATCCTGCTGACAAATCAACCAACCAACCAACCAACCAACCAATAATGGACACAGGTAAAAATAAAACTTCCTTGGTAGGTGTAAAAATAGACTGGCAGATCAACTATAATGAGTAGAACTGTTGAAGGCCATGCTGTAATGCATACCAAACATATGCAGGAAGTTTGAAAACAAAACAAACAGCAACAAAAAAACACTTGGAGATAAATATGATGGACTGTTTTTAAAATCTAGACATCAAGCTGAATTGAATTGTGTACACTGGCCTATTTTTTTTAAGGAGTGTTGTCTTTATTACAGATTAGTTGAAAACTGGATGTCAGCTCTAATAGATTCTTTAAACGTGAATGTGACAGTTTCAGCTCTGGTGTGTGTGTGTGTATTTGCATGTGTGCTTTTATGAGTGAGGAAGAGAGTATTTCTCTGTGTCCTGCCTGCCTGTGTTGAGTTTGTGTGTGTGATCTTGTCTCTGCACCCTTCCATTTATCATCTTTGACATTTGGCTGTACTCCCCCTCTATCTGACCATCATCTGAGGAAAGCACATTTTTCCCATCAGAAATCCCGTTGTGACTTTTTGCGTTGGAGGAGGGGGTGCTGATACTTCCTTTGGTGAGGCAGAGAGATACATAGATGTGAGCGAACACATCTTTTCTTGGCCCGGCTCCTTCTGTGCTTGCATGTGTGTGTGTGTGTGTGTGTGCAGATTTTCTTCTCCATCACTGTGTTAAAGCAATTGTGTATGTCTGGGCTTGCACTCTTGTGCATGTGTGTGTTCGATCAGTAGAGTAGTTATGGATATGTCTTTGGAACACACACACACACACACACACACACACACACACACACACACACACACACACACACGCACTCTTAACATGGATGTTATCTGGGCAGTGAGGGCTCCAGTGATGCCCTGCCTCTTGAAAATACCCCCTTTCTTTGCTGCTGCCAGCCATGCAGTGGGTTATATTTAACCAGCTATCTCCTTTACATCCCCTCTCCATGCTCCACAGGGCTATCGCACCAACACTGCTGCCACCATCTCACTTTATTTTTATTTTTATTTTAAGCCTTGTGACAGGAGGTGGAGATAGCAGATGCAAAGGCAAGTTGTGAGTGACATCCCCCCCTTCTCTCTTTCTGCTCTTTCTCAAACAAAAAGACTGCCCCCCTTTTCTTTCCATCTCTCTTTTCCCTTGTTTTTTTCTTTGCTTTGCTTGTCTGTTTTTTTTTTTTACTTTATCAATTCTCTGGCCTTTACCCGCTACCCCATGTTATTTGTCTTTACTTCTCAGACAGGGTTTCTGAGACGCTTCTTCATCTTGGCAGGGGGAAAGGCATATGTACAGTAGGCAGCTGGAGATCCCACAGATGAATATCACTGGGGTTTTGTCATGTGAATATTGCATTTTTTAATTTTTTTGCTTGATCAGTGCTTATTTACACATGCATCTTATGTGACTGCAAGTGCAATGTATGCATTCAAAACACGTGTAAACCAATTACAAAACTGGATGATAGGTAAGTTATTGCTGGTAACCATTTATTATTAGAGAAACACTGATGAGTCAGCTGGGTTGATATATCATTCATTGACTGTGTTTGTCTGCTTCATGTGCAGGTAGATACACAATGTCCAGTGGAAAGAATGAGACACATAGCATGGCTCAACTGTTGCATTAACCTTGCAAGCTAATGACTATTAATGATGAAAATAAAGCAAAACTGGAACTGGAATTAAACCTGTGCCATGACCTCAAAATATCGGAAAATGACACATTTTATTCTGGCAGAAAAATACAAATAAAATACGAATAACTGATTATGCACTGTAATTTTTTTGTGTGACAAAAATGATCTTTAAATATGTAGGATTACTAAGTATTATTCATATTTTTTTCATACGGACATTATTTGTGTAGTAAGTGAGTGAATTAAGGGAACTTGAGATCCTAGTGCTGTGAAAGCCCTGAGAGGCTAGTGAGAAAAAACAACAAAAGATTATCTTAAGTCAAATACAGGAGAGAAACCAATTTAGATCAGACTTCATCGGAAATGGATCACCAGATTGCTTCTCAGAACTTCTGTATAGTATCATTTGGCATCTTGAAATTGCCAGTTACAGTTTTGGCTCTCCATGTGAACAAGTTTGAGCAGCCCTGATTTAGACAATACCAGGACACTTCACATAATAGTTGGAGGTCTTGGCATGGCATGATTTCTAATACAGATTGATATGACTGATACTGACTGAGGCAAATGCCATTAATCCTCTTCCAGCCCCTCTGTGCATAACACACACACACACACACACACACACACACACACACACACACACACACACACACACACACACACCATCCCCCAGGACAGTTCTTGTTGCATTCTCAGTCATATTTTTGTCTCTGTTTGCTAGAGCTGTTTTCTCTCCCTCCCTCAGTGTGTTTAGTCTCTGAGAAGAGCAGAGACGTGTGTGTGTGTGTGTGTGTGTGTGTGTTGGCTCCTTCTGTAGCTGCACAGTTGAGGTTTCAGGGTTGCCACTTGGATAAAAAGCAAGAACGAAGGCCATTTGTACTTGAGAGTGTGAGCAGGAGGAGGAGGAGGAAAGATGAGTATAAGCAAGAGATACTAGGCAGGGAAAAAGTAAATGAAAGTGAAAGGAAAGAGAGAAGCCAAGGGTGTAAGATTATGAAAAGGTGGAAGCCTAACTTTGGATGATTTTTGTCTTTTAAATTTCAACACTTCATCAACTGAAGAATTTTGTTTTCTCTACCATTAACTACAGCTTATTAATGGCCGCTCCATTGCATTGACATGAACACAGAGCTGGTTCATGTCAAGATTTGGCATTTTAGGGTGCTCTCCGGCGGACCGCAGCAGAGGGGGTCTCTCTTTTTTCTCCTACATATAATCTCTCATCTGCCCCCTGTCGTTATTCAAGATTGGGATCAAGAAGAAGGGATGCATTCAGGAACATACTGTATATAATGCACACACATGCAGCGTGAAATGGACAGCCCGAGAGACCAAAATGGGGGAAGCTTTTGTAGCAGTATCCATTTTAATCTAATATTAAGTGGCTCCATAGAAAAGCCGTCGCTTGTGTACTATATCGAGACGAGCCTCGATAGTTTTACATTTTTGAATAAACTGTGTGAAATTATTTTACTGTTAGCAGCCAAGCTCAGCTAACAAATAAGACTAGTGATATGTACAATAGTGAAACCAATGCCAAGTGGAAGTAATCACATAAGAGAAAAGTAAAATAAAATAGTGGCACCTGGGTTGATAAATAAGAATCTGGCCATGACAATCATACAAGTGCAAAAGTGTCTGTAGTACACCTTGTGAATGAATCCCATCAAAAATGTTCACAGCCAAAACTATGATGGAGACAAGAATGACCGTATTGTACCAAACTGTGTGGGTGTATGTGTATTTGTTTTTGTGAGTGTGTAAAAATTCTCACCATTTTACTCAAGGCCAAGTCTCTATATCAACATAGTTGAGATATGGAAAGGAACACTGTCTGTGATCCGATTTAAGAATAGAGTGACGGTGGTTCGACTTCAAATAGCCTACTGTATGACCCCGTGTTTCTGAGAATGTGTGTCTACAGAAACCAGTTTTTCAGGACATCTCTTTGACCTCTTTCTGAAACCCTTTGAGAATTTAAACTTTTAATATTTTTAATTCCCATTATGCTGATAATTGTGTGTGTGTGTGTGTGTGTGCGCGTGTGTGTGTGTCAACCTTGTATCCACGCTCCACTTTTGGCCTTGCATGGCTGTTGGTTTTTAGAGGGGGTGGCGGATGGTAGGGGTTGTAGATAGGAAGGGATTCAATAAGTAGCTGAATCAACCCCTCCTCCCCCTGTGGATCTTAGGACGGTGGGAAAGTTCAAATCTGCTGCTATTTTCTATCTTTTATCAGTTGGGCTTATCGGCTGGCTTTCTCGTCTGCATGCCTGACTTCAATAGTCCAGGGTCTCAGCTCAGGCTGCATGGTAACTGCTCTCTGTATCCCTCCCTCCAAAGTCCTCCCTTCTTTTCTTCTCCTCTGCTTTTTAAAACACCACCTGTTCTTACCCCATTTTTATCCTATTACCAGTCTGATGAAAAGACAAAAACCAACATTTTGTATTGGCTGTTGGTCATATAAGCTGTTAAGTGAAGCAGACACAGGTACGTTTTGTGTATCATTCAATCAGATTAGTGGCTGCAAATCCTGAAGAGGTCATACCATGTGTGACATTATTTGTATGTATGGCCTTGAATCAGAATTTCTTGGTCATGGGGTCGCTCAACCCCAGTCTTGCATCTCAAGTTGCTAAGCAAAATGTAAACAATGACCTGCATATGGAAGAGAAAGTGGCCTGGATTTCCAATAACCTGATACCCACTGGCTGAACCTGAAGCCCCAAACATTGGTTGTTGCTCCAAGTGGCTAAATCATTGTCGGATGAGAGATTGGACTAACAAGAAATAACCTCTCATCAAATTTAATCGAATTGAATTAAATCAAATCAAATTTATAAAATTGCAATCACATTGCCTCAGTGAGCTTCAAAATCTGTAAAGTGAACGACATCCTCTGTCCTTAGACCCTCGATTCGACTGAGGGAAAACTTGCCATGTTGAGAATAAAAAGCCTTTTAACAGGGGAATATAGACAGATGGAAGAAACCTCAGGTAGAGCCACAGAGAGAGGATCCCTCTCCCAGGACAGAAAGACATGCAATAGATGTTGCATGTACAGAACAGAACAGCAAAATCGCAAATTGAATTTACAGAATATTTGATACAAGTAATTAATATAAAATATATGTGCCCGAGTCACACAACCTCCTCTCCACCATGGAGACCTGGAAGAGGACAGGCCATAAAACAAAATTAGCAATAAAAAACATCATGAGAAGGCATCAAATTTACAGAAGTATATAAGGAGATAGAGGAGAGCAATGATCCGGCAGAGCCCAGGGTATGATGATCCCCTGTGAGGCAGCAGGAGCCGGGAGAGGTAGATGTTCCTAAGGGCCTGTGCTCCATCAGAAAGGATCCTGAATGAAAAGGAAGTAGGAGGAAGATGAGCAGGAGGAGGGAACAGAAAACAAGAAACAAAAGTCAGAGAAATCAGACGACAATGTGACAATGTGAATTCTAATACCATCGGTTAGAGACTCATTGAGATTGAGACTCAAAGAATTAAGTTGAAATGAATAAAATGTTCTTGTTCATGTTAAGACTCAAGCTGTGGCATTCTGAAAATAAGGCACTGCAGTACTCCAGTCTTTATCGAACAAAGGCATTAATCAGGATCTCTGCATCAGCCATGGACAGATGAGACCTAAGTTAAGCTAGGTTGCGCAGGTGGTAAAATGCAGTCTTATGTAGAATTAAATGTAACACCAAGATTTTTGACAGTAGAACTTTGAGAAATATAATAGTTGTCAAGGGTTACTGTCACCTGACCAAAGTGGTGTCTCTGTCAAGTGATCAACATCTCGTCTGTTTTTTATACACAGTCTCCATGTAATGACGGACTGTGGACTCTATGCACTGCACATTGGAGTGAGGGATGAGCAACATGATGAATACTGTATAAAAGTCAACTGGCAAATAACATGTATTTGATGTTGAAGATTGGCCTGTGAAGGTTATACAGATGTACTTTTTTCAGTTTCAAATGAAGTTTTACCATTTCATTCGCCACTATACCACTGAATCGTCTCATATATTTCGTGCATACTATGCAGAGTGGAGAAACCTGGTGATGTGTTGGATCAAGTCTTTCCTCTGGTATTCTATTTCACAACCGTTTCTTCTCTGGCAGCACTTCAGACGCACTCAGCCCAACAGACTGTCTTTCATGTTCCTCAAGGACGCCTCACTCCCACATACATCACAGAGGAACAGCAGTCTACAGTTTGAATACAGTGAAAATGAGTGGTGTGTTCCTCTGAAAATCTAATGAAAAGTGAACATGTGTGTATTATGATAAGAACAGAAGGGAATGACTCATACTCTTTAAAGGAAAACTAACAACTTTCATGTCCAGGATGTAAATCTGATCAAACTATTAATTTTTTCCATTTCCCATGTGATGTTATACCAAATGTATGTAGTGTGATTAGTCAAATGCAGTGTAGTTACATCTTGTCAAGAAGATCTTGTTTGTGAAACATAAAATGTAAATGTAGTTCAGGAGAGCTTTTGGCACGACCATGCTGGAAAAATCTCTAGGATGGCAGACAGAACTAAGACCCTGTCAAATCCCTCTCTTTCTTTAAATAATGCCTTAAAACAGTAAGAAATGAATAAAGGTATCTAAAGCATTAAGTCTTGAGAAGACTAATACAAACCTGGGCTGCTGTGGTTCATGGTTGCTGCTCTATCCTTACCCAGGGCATTATTCAGATTTTTTTTTCTTTTTATGGAACACAAACAACCCTCAAACAATAAAACTACTACCACAAAAGATCAATCCCCCTGTATTAGTACCAGGAATGAGGTACTGATGGCTGTTTGTTATAAGAACCAACTGCACGTAAAACTACACATAATTTACATGGTATACAGTCTCTATGCCTGACTCAAACTGTTAACTCATGAGCTTATGTAACAACCAATCACAGCAAAATACAGAGGAGGATGTCCCTCCCCTGTCCTTCCGGCCCATCTGTTCTAGCATCAACCTAGAATGGGTTTTCATCATACATTTCCAGCAAGGAATTGTCTGCAAACCTCAATTTTTGTATTGAGTACTTAATACAATTGACAGGTCTCATTTGTCAGATTATTTCAAAGCATGTATTCTCAAAGAGCAAAACGCTCTATAAAAGCCAAATTATGTTTGAAGTTTTTCAATGTGTTTTACTTGCAATTAATCGCATGATTGTCCATAGGTAACTCGCGATTAATCGCACATTTATTTATTTTTTTATCTGTTCTTAATATACCTTAGATATATTTGAATATATTTTTTGCATTTTTAACACTCTTATCAACATTGGAGTGGACAAATCTGCTTGCTTTATGCAGATGTATGTTCATTATTATGCAACAATCCAAAACTATGACAGATACTGTCAAAAATATGTTGAAAGCATAACATGGCAAACTCAAGCCCAACAAACAACAGCAGATAGGCATATTGACCTGGATGAAACATTCTTTGGTAATGCCAACACAGTGTAGTGTCCAGCTGTACACATGTAACGGTTAACTAGACAATGTTTATCAGCCTGCAAGCTGTAGCCAAACATTTTGCTGTCGCTGTTGAAAGTTGGTTTCATGTACAGTTGTTCAGGCGTCTCTGTATCCACCGTGGTCTGCCTTTGGCGGTGGGGAGGAGGGCTCTCTGCATCAAGCTGTGTGCTTGGCCAGCAAGTGATATTTGAGACTGGATGTACTCCAGTGGTAACTCAGTTCACATCGACAGTAAATGCTATAACTTTGTTCTTGTAGAGAGAACCATCTGGCAGGGCCTTGAAGCTCAACTTAATGTTCAAAAGACCCTTTTCTTTATCAATTTCTGCTCAAGGAGGTTTGTTTCTGCTGCCATCCATAAAGTTACTGCAGAATAACTGCCTGATATCACCAACTACGGGATGAATGGTCATAACGTTAATCCGGGTCAAAAATAATTAAGGTGTTGAGAGGAATTTGCAGTGTTATATCACGTTAACTTCGGCAGCCCTTGTTTTACTAGAAATGATAAATGAACATTTGAAGAGTCAGAAGTGATCTTTGTTTTTCGTAGGTATTAGTGATGTTAGTTAGATGGCTAGGCCTTTGAAGTGTTAAGTCATTCATCTTTTCTCACTAAATCCTAGCCTTTTCAACCCTCAGGTACACATAAACTACACATGTTTTAATCTGTTTTCAGTTTAAGCAGCCAGGCTAATATACAGTATTTGACAAATTTAGAGATGCACTGATGCAGTGCACTGGATTGGTATTAATCTTGAGAAGTGGATTAAGTATCGGCCATGAAGTAACTGATTGGTATTGCATGCAGTACAGTTATTCAGTGTTTCCAGACAGTTACATTCAGTCAGTCACTATGGACTGCCAGTACAGAAACAGCAATTGCATGATTAAGGTTATTTAGTAACAGTGACTGTATCACAGTGGTTGTCCTGTATAGATGTCAAAAGAAGAAAAAGATGATTATTGGTAAATGGATTATTAGGTTTCATTACCTGGTCTTACAAGATTAGAAATAACATAATCTTTTGATTTCAAGTGAAACGCACTAGCATATTGTCATTTTTAAAGAATTTGAGAATTATGTAAATACTTGTTAGCACACAATGTTATAGGAAGCTACTGGGACTTTTGAGAAAACTACTCTTTGAAGAATTGTGTCTTCAGCAGCTAGGGGGCTTAGCTGAGTCACAGAAAGGGTGGGGAATCAGAAACTATATATAGATAGACTACCACTTTATTTAGTTTTTTTACAATAAGAATGGAGAGAACAAACAATGATTATTGGTAACATTTCGGCGTAGTTCCAACAAATCACATTGTTTTTTGCTGCTAAATGATAACCCCTTTCACCAGTACAGAACAGTTTGACAAAAGTGTGTGTGTCTAGTCCACTGTATGTGTATGTGTTAGTGTGTACAGTATTCATCGGGCATATTGGGCTGCTGCTGTAACATGGTGGGGCTGCTATCAGGTCTGAAGCAACATGGTGTTCCAACATGGAAAGCAGCAGCAGGGAGATTTATTTCAGTGGACGGGCTGCTGAATAGTCCTCCTGAGAGGCACTGGACTATCAGATAGGCCTGCTGTGAAGAGGCTGCTGATCCTCTCCTCCAGGGCTAGTTTTTCTCTCTGGGGGGCATGAAGGATACCTCGCTACTGGACCATCCATCATGGCCAGTGCTGATGCAAGGCACTGTGGCGCTAAAGTGGCGGTATCACTATCTGTCTACCTGCCCTCCTCGTGCCCTAGAAGCAAATATCTCCTTAGAGGAGGAAGAGGGAAACTAATTGTTACCCCTGCATGGTGTCAAGTCTCTCTCTTTCTGTTTCGATTACATTCTAGCCCTCCATCTGCTGGCCAGCTCCATCACTGTCTATCTTTCCTTCTCTGTCTCTAAGTCTCTCTACCAAGGTTCTGCCAGTGTCCCATGCCGCCGTCACCCCAGGACCTTTATCAGGGAGACGGCGCTGCTCATTAAGGAGTTAATTTTCTCACTCCTATCTCTGATTAGTATAGTCAACCTAAAGCACTGTGAATTCTTTAAATTTTCTTTCTTATTATCAAAAAGGGAGAGGGAAGAAGAAAAGATGGAAATGGGGGATATTTAATCTGCTAAGCAGTCTTCCTGGGGAACCAGATTTCTCTCACTCCCTCTTTTTTTTCTCTTCCCAGCAATGTAAAGAAATCTCAGTAAAAGCCGGCCCAGCTCAGTAATTCAGTTTTTAAAGCATGAGGATGGAGGGAAGGCGAAGGAGGGGGGTGGTGGTGGAGGAGGGGTGAGGGGGTAGCAGTGGTGGTGGTGGTGGCAGGAGAGGGAGGGAAGAGAGAAGGAGAGAAAAAAAACGACTTGATGAAATTCCGCTATCAGCTCCGAACCAATATGCAAAATATCTCGCTGGAAATCAAATAGCTATTATGTTTTCATTTCCACGTCGGCGTATTTGCTTAATGAAGAGGAGACAGATCAGACCGGCAGAGAGAGTCTGCAGGAGCCGATAACCGCCAACGGCTCCCAGCTATCCGCACAGAGTGACGCTCCCAGTCACTACGCTTTTTCAGAGAAAAAAAAAGAAAAGGGGATGGAAGGGAGGGAGAAAAAGAGGGAGAGGGAGGGAAGGTGATGGAGTATAAGGGATAGAGAGAGAGCATGAGTGATATTGAAAGGGGACGGAGAAAAAGAAAGAGAGGTGGTGGTGGTGTGGGAGGAGGATAAGAGGGGATGAGGAATGGAGAGATAATGATAGAAAGAGAGGAAGAAGCAAGAATATAAAGGAGAGACTGCAGGTTGGAATGGAAAAAGATGAAGGATGAAAGAAAGACTGAGAGAACTGATTTTTTTCATTGTACAGAGCTGAGAAAAAGGGTCCTAAAAGTATAAAAAATGCCTTCATTTTTTTTTTAACTTTAAAGGTCTTGACTAAGTTCTGTTAACGAATGACTTTTAAAGGTCTTAGATATGTTGCAGTTTTTTCAGTATGTAATGTTTAAAACGTCGAGCTTGATTCATGCTGTTAAAACACCATGGACTGTTTTACATGTTTACACCATGTTCATGCTGCTGCGTTCAGGTGCATCAGCTCAGTCCTTTATCATTGCAGGGTAATCAGGCATTATCATTAGCCTTACAGTATATTTTTACTGGTGCCTGAGTTATGTTTTGCCTTTTTCCTTGTATTTCTCCATTATTCTTTCTTTCATCAATTCAACTGTTTCACCACACTGTCATTTTCTATTTCTTGCAGCCATGGCAGCAAACCATGGCCGCAAGTTACAATCTTTCTCTGTGATGCATAAAAATTATCTGGGCCCTTCTTTGTGCCGTTGCCATCATCACATTAAAATACTTCAACACAATATTTGGAAGTTATAATATATCAGGTGACTGCAAGTTGAATTTGAATTGATGCTGTCAGTAGCCAAATTTGTTAATATTCAATTGATAATGTAGTTGAGTTTTACTACCAGTAATGACACTATTTTTCAAGTATTCTCCTAATGCAGCACGGCGCTAAAATGAGAGGGTATATATATATATATATATATATATATATATATATATATATATATATATATATATATATATATATATATATATATATATATATATATATATATATATATATATATATATATATATATATATATATATATATATATATATATATATATATATATTATTCCGTGATATTAAGAATAATAAATAGATCTGTGCAGGCCTTAAAAACTCAGCCTTACCCTCACACAGACAACCATTACGTTTCACCTGTCGCACCCCACTGCAATCTGGGAACTTTATCATCATCACATTAGATGTGAAGATGTGTGGAACAGTCAATAAGTCTCAGGGATTTTAGATCTGTCGAAAAAATCTATTGCTTTGCTTGAGTTTGTCATCCCCAGAGTAATCAATGTGTGGTCCAGATCCTAAAGGCTGAGGAGAAAAAGCTGATTTTTATTGAAGCTGAATATAATGGATCAATATCATGGGCTGTGTGGATAGTTCTTATTGTGTGAGGGTTGATGGTAGGGAACGGTGGCCATGAAGCTGTGATAAGAGCCAATGCAGCACTGACGAAATGTTTAAAGTGCAATGTTGATTAAAAGTATTTCCTCAGCAGTGGGTAGTTCTCCTCACTCTGATCAATAAGTGGTCCCTCTCCAACGCATGACTCTGTGTCAGGTACCTTAGTTTCTCTCGAGAGCTAGCACATCCTCTTCTCCTTCCCATTTACTCATCCTTTCTTTTTTTAAATATCCTCTTTTAATGCTTCTCTTCACAAGTCTGTGATTCTCTGATACAAGTGCCCCCCCCCCCCCAGGTCTAATATATTTTTTGTGCAGCTGGTTATTAGCGTAAGAGCGGCAAGGCTTGCGTCTGTTTAATCAGGCTTGTTGAGCATGCAGGTTTGATGTGTGTTGTCTCTGTGTTTAATCAGCGAGCTGCGAGCTGCAGGTTTGATGTGGACGGAGAGTTAATAAAGCAGTATCTTTGGTGCCTTCATCAGCTGCAGCACTTTGTTCTTCCTCTCCTCGCGCCTCTGAGACAGACAGCTGCGGTCTCTGTGCTGGAGCTCAAGTGGTCCTGCACTGCCACATCTGTCTCGCCTCATCTGGGTGCTTGGAGTTTTCATGGACATGGACATGAGCTTGAATTTTATTTCAAGGCCAGCCATCTATCATCTATATGTGAAGGTTTTCACTATATCAGAATTTTAAACGTGTATATTCAATACAAGTCAAAAATAACGACGCTATTTCGATACCCTAGCAAAAGAACAAACACACAGGAAATTATGTATTTTTTACTATCATGAACTACTTGCACACAGTGCTGGTACAGAATAAGTCACTGAAAACATACCAACACATGTGTGATAATATGTTTATGTGTCTCTGTCTATGAATAACTCCATAAAGGTTTGTGTATTGTAGAGAAAATCCATCACCAACATCCGTCTCTGCCCATGAAGCTAAATTAACCATTTCCTGAATTTAATCTCTCAGTATTTTAAGTGTTATTTGCCCGTGAAGTAAGTCGTGAAGTTTGGAAATTAAAGTAAATGTAAGCTTTAGGCTTTTTTCATGGGCAAGATACTCCTTTAGTTCATAACCTAGAAAGTTCAGTGGTGCTGTTGGATAAGTCTCAACTTAATTGATGTCCCTCCTACAGAGATATGAATGCGGGCTATGTCTTTTTATTATTGCTCCATCTCTTCAATAAGTTCAGTTCATTTTTCCTGTGGATATCGTGCTGTAACAATTAATAAGGCTTTAACTTTTAAAATGGTAAATGAAGTAGAATGTGCTGCACTTATCACATGGGCCCCGCTATCCTTTCTGCCAACTATCCGCGAAAGGAAGAGAAGTGGAAAGAGAGAATATTTCTCCTTGGATGAAAGAGGGGAGAAAGTGGAGCTGAAACTTTTCCGCACCATTTGATGTCTGAAAGCAGTGATGCAGCGATTGATTCATTAAACCAGAGCGGTAATGAGGAAAGAAATCATAATTCAAACTTACATTTTAAACAGGAAATATAATTGGAATTTTATACAGAGAAGTCCCTTTGTACAATTATGATTAAAGGAAAATTAATTGTATGAAAATGTCCTTATAGATACAGAAAATTAGATCTGGCAAAGCTCAGGCGAAATCATTCTTAAAATATTGTGTACAGGATCGATCGTCTCCTTCTCCTCTGCTCTTTTTTTGTTAAGGTCCAAATCTAGCTGTGTTAATTTTATCTGAAATTAGAGTGAACCATGCAGGCGTGGAAGTTGAAATTAGCCTAAAGATGTTTCATTTACAAAGACAGAAACACTTTGTCAGCCGACGATTGTTTCCCAGCATTATCTCTGCCTGCTTTTAATTGCTTTGGAAGTGAAATTAACAGAATTAGAAAAATTGCCTCTCCCTTTTTCTACAAGCTTCTTTATTATGGGTATTGTTGTGTGCTTTGTATAGATTATAGACTCCTTTTGTTCCAGTATTGTAAATATATACGCCCCCAGTCACGGCTTTAGCTCCGAAACAATCCCTTGGTTCGTTCAACACAACCTAATGAAAATTAATTTACAACCTGTCTGGATTGGGGGTGAAAAGCGGGGAAAAAACCTGATTTTCTCTCCGTATCAATTTCACTCCGATTTAGTTATTTAAAAACATTGTGCCCACCCTCCATGACTTTCCAATGCATCATTATTATGTATGTGAGTTGTTTTCTCCCTCGGCGGTCTGTGCCATATTAACCATTTGTGCTTCACTCTAGCACTAATCCTCTTAAAAGAAATGGTAGCCTGAATTAATAATTATACCATGCTATTCTCCCAAGAACTGAGAATGAAGGATGTCATCTGATTTAGATGAATGTAATAGAAAGTGCCTTTTATAATCTGCAAACCATGAAACACTTATAACTGTAACTAATTCTTTAGATACAGAAAACAGCCAGTAAATATGACAGTGTATTCCAATATTCAGAGCTCTTAATGTGCCATTAAAGCAGCCTGCTGTATTCATCTTATAGGAGTATTATTAATGAAGCAATTTAAAAAGTCACATTAAAGCCATATTAACTGACTCCATTTTTTGGGGATGTAATCTTCAAACAGGCTAAAATAGATCAAAAGTACTGTATAATTACTATGGTCAGCAGGGATTACGAAACTGTAATTGATACAGATCAGCCCTACACTAATCACTCTTTTAGCTACAATTTTAGGTATACTGTAATTTGGCTTTAAGGTCCCCCTTGGCTTCGTGCTATTAATCTTCTGGATTAGACCGTTCAGCGTGTCCAATTCTTGAAACCTTTTTTTGAATGAGTCCAGTTAGAAAAATGGATCAGAGTGTTTAGGGTATTTTTCCTCCCTTCTACAGTGCATACAATCATAAGTAGCTTGTTTAACAATCTCACTTTCTTTTGTTTTTCACCTCCTATGTACCACTCTGGTTAGATTTAAGGCCCACAGGAAGATGATTAAACTCAAATCCGTCTCCTTCTGCAGACCTGATAGACTTGAGGTCTGCAGAAGATACAATACTAGACTGTATTCTTCTGTGATTTTGTGACTTCTGTACTTTATCGAGGCTGATTTTTTGGCAGTTCTTAGCATCCGTGTGTGATGTGTCGAGACCACCTGATCAAGTTGGTTAATTTCAGTTCAGCTATTTTCTACTTTATTAAACTCTTTTTTTCTCCCGTTATTATTAAATGTAAATGTATATTAAATGTATTAAATCATTATATTCTTCATTTTCCTTTTTTCTTTATTCAAATGTCATTGGAATCTAAGTTATCCTTAGGGGAGCAGAATACAGTGGACCTAACTGATATAAGTACAACTCTTTCTCCTGCAGGTTCCCTCGGTGATCTCGATGGTGGTGAGGAAAACGCACCAGACAACCTCAGCCTGTCAGGAGAGGATGGAGGAGCCTCAGACCCAGATGATTCAGCAGAAGGTGACAGCTCCAGCCCCCTGCCATACACACCACTGTACAATGAAGGTGAGACAAGGAAGAATGCCAAAATTACTATTTAGATTTAGATTCCTAGAGTCAGAGACAACAATCAATTGTAAAAAGAATCTAAATAAGGAATTGAGGGGTAGTTGTAGGCCTCCTGTCTGTTCCTGAAGGTCGATGTTTTGATATATTTGATATATATCTTTTCCTGTAAATGAATTTTTAATGGTCTGAAATTAATACCCGCCAAAACACAAATGCAAGTAGATTTTTGTTTGGATAGTAGATCGTAAAAAGCATTATCTTTATTTATTTATCAAAACAGTCATGTAATAAGGAGAGTCTGTACCAGATTTTGGTGTCATTAAGGTTTTACACTTTTTACACACGCCGTGCTCCATCCATCCATCCATCCATTGTCAACCGCTTATCCAGAATCGGGTCGCGGGGGCAGCAGCTTCAGTAGCGAGTCCCAGACATCCCTTTCCCCGGCCACATTGGCTAACTCTGACTGGGGAATCCCCAGGCGCTCCCAGGCCAGAGAAGAGATATAATCCCTCCACCTGGTCCTGGGTCTACCCCTAGGTCTCCTCCCAGTTGGACGTGCCAGGAACACCTCCCTAGGAAGGCGCCCTGGTGGCATCCTCATCAGATGCCCGAACCACCTCAACTGGCTCCTTTCCACGCAGAGGAGCAGCTGCTCTACTCCGAGTCCCTCCCGGATGGCTGAGCTTCTTACCCTATCTCTAAGGGAGACCCCAGCCACCCTGCGAAGAAAACCCATTTTGGCCGCTTGTACCCGCGATCTCATTCTTTCGGTCATGACCCATCGCTCATGACCATAGGTGAGGGTAGGGACGAAGATTGACCAGTAGATCGAGAGCTTTGCATTTCGACTCAGCTCCCTTTTCGTCACAACCGTGCAGTGAAGCTCATGCAACACTGCACCCGCTGCTCCGACTCTCCGGTCAATCTCACCCCCCATCATCCCCTCACTCGTGAACAAAACCCTGAGGTACTTGAACTCCTTCACTTGGGGCAAGGACACATTCCCCACCTGGAGTAGGCAATCCACCGGTTTCCTACTGAGAACCATAGCCTCAGATTTAGAGGTGCTGATCCTCATCCCTGCCGCTTCACACTCAGCTGCGAACTGATCCAATGCGCGTTGTAGATGTACAGCCGATGATGCCATTAAGACCACAAAAACACCGCAAAAAGCAGTGATGCGATCTTAAGGTCACCGACCTGTAACCCCTCCATACCACGACTGTGCCTCGAAATCCTGTCCATGTAAATCACAAACAGGATTGGGGACAAGGCACAGCCCTGGCGGAGGCCAACACCCTCTTGGAACAAGTCCGACTTACTTCCGAGTATACGCACACAGCTCTCGCTTTGAGAATATAGGGATTGGATGGCCCTGAGAAGGGACCCCCTCACCCCATACTCCCGCAGCACATCCCACAGAACATCTCGGGGGACCCAGTCGTACGCCTTCTCCAGATCCACAAAACACATGTGGACTGGGAGATTGTACTCCCAGGCCCCCTCCAAGACCCCTGCCAGAGTAAAGAGCTGGTCCGTTGTTCCACGACCAGGACGGAATCCGCATTGTTCCTCTTCAATCTGAGGTTTGACAATCGGCCGGACCCTCCTTTCCAGCACCTTGGAGTAGACTTTCCCAGGCAGGCTGAGTAGTGTGATACCTCTGTAATTGGCACACACCCTCTGGTCCCCTTTCTGAAAGAGAGGGACCACCACACCTGTTTGCCACTCCTTCGGCACCGATCCCGACCCCCACGCAATGTTGAAGAGGCGTGTCAACCAAGACAGCCCCTCAACACCCAGAGCCTTCAGCATTTCTGGTGGTATCTCATCGATCCCTGGGGCTTTGCCACTGTGGAGTTGTTTGACTACCACAGTGACTTCACCCAGGGAAATCGGCGACGATACCCCATCATCCTCCAGCTCTGTCTCCATTACAGAGGGTGGCTGAGTGGGATTCAGGAGGTCACCACTCCTTCCACCGCCCTATGACCCCCTCAGTCGAAGTCAACAAGGTCCCATCCCCGCTGTACACAGCTTGGATGGTTCCCCGCTTCCCCCTCCTGAGGTGGCGGACAGTTTTCCAGAAGCGCTTTGGCGCCGCCCGAAAGTCCTTCTCCATGGCCTCGCCGAACTCCTCCCACACCCGCTGCTTTGCATCTGCCTCAGCTGCGGCTGCCGCCCTTCGGGCCCATCGGTGCCCCAAAACTGCCTCAGGAGTCCCCCGGGACAACATGTCCCTGAAGGACTCCTTCTTCAGTCGGATGGCTTCCCTGACCACCGGTGTCCACCACGGTGTCCGAGGGTTGCCGCCCCTTGAGGCACCTAAGACCCTATGGCCACAGGACACAGCTGCAGCTTCAACAATGGAAGCTTTGAACATCGTCCATTCAGGTTCGATATCCCCAGCCTCCACAGGGATGCTAGAGAAGCTCCTTCGGAGGTGGGAGTTGAAGGCTTCTCGCACAGGGGCCTCCCCCAGACGTTCCCAGCTTACCCGCATTACTCGTTTGGGCTTACCAGGTCTGTCCAGGGATTTCCCCTGCCACTGAAACCAACTCACCACCAGGTGGTGATCAGTTGACAGCTCTGCCCCTCTCTTCACCCGAGTGTCCAAGACACACGGTCGAAGATCAGATGATACGATCACAAAATCGATCATTGACCTTCGACCTAGGGTGCTCTGGTACCACGTACACTTATGAGCTTCCTTGTGTTCGAACATGGAGTTCATTATAGACAGATTGTGACTAGCACAGAAGTCTAATAATAGAACACCACTCGGGTTCAGATCGGGGAGGCCGTTCCTCCCAATCACGCCTCTCCAGGTATCTCCGTCATTGCCGGCATGCGCGTTGAAGTCCCCCAGTAAGACCACGGAGTCCCCCACTGGGGCCCCTTGCAGGGCCCCAGCCAGGACCTCCAAGAAGGCCGCATACTCCAAACTGCCGTTCGGTGCGTACGCACAGACAACAGTCAGAGTTTTCCCCCCAGCCCTTAGGCGTAGGGAGGCGACCCTCTCGTCCACCAGGGTAAACTCCAACACGGCGGCGCTCAGCCGGGGACTTGTGAGTATCCCCACACCCGCCCGGCGCCTCACACCTTTGGCAACTCCGGAGAAGAATAGTGTCCAGCCCCTTTCCAGGAGTTTGGATCCAGAGCCGATGCTGTGCGTGGAGGCAAGCCCCACCAGATCCAACCGGTAACGCTCAACCTCCCGCACCAGCTCTGGCTCCTTCCCCCCAAGAGAGGTGACATCCCACGTCCCCAGAGCCAGCCTCTGCCGCCCAGGTCTGGGCTGTCGAGGCCCGCCACCACCACTGCCACCCATGTGGCAGCGCACCCGACCCCAGCGGTTTCTCCTGCGGATGGTGGGTCCACGGGATGGGGGAGGGAGAAGTGCCACGTTACTATTTCGGGCTGTGCCCGGCCGGGCCCCATGGCAGACCTGGCCACCAGGCGCTCGCTCACGGCGTGCTGTGAATGTTATTTAAAAGAAGAGTTTTTTTCGTATTTTCCTTTGTTGGAATATATAGGCCTATGTCTCATTACGTTCATGTTCTTTGACTACAGCATTGTTAACATGTCGATGCTAACTCCATAAAAGTATAATATTTCTGTATAATACACTGGGTTAGATGATTCCTTGTACAATTTACAGCATTAGTACCTGCTGAGTCTCTTTCATATCCAAGCAAATTCTTATATTTGAAATAAATTGGAATTCATTCATTATTACCAATGGCAATATCCAGCATTTGTTTAAAACTGGTTCAGCATAAAGAGATAACTTATTCTAAAATGTGACTGGTGACTGGGAAATGGGATAGTCCACAAGCTTTTGCATTTTTTACTAAATGTGATTTCCCAACCATTAATTCAATTATTGACAATTCTACCAAGTATTCTCTTGATTATTGAATTAATCATTTGGTCTATGAAATGCCACACATTACTTTTTTTGTAATGCCAAGATCATTGGTTTACCACGAGTACAGCCATAACTGGGTCCAGTGAATTTTTGGCATTTTTTCTGCAAGCAAATTCACTTAGATTATTATCATTGAAAAATTATAGCTAGTTATTCTTTTCATTATCAGCTAACCATTCATGTCTGTTTGTGGCATAGTCTGTAGTCTTGATGCAGAGGTAGAGTGTAGAAATAAATTTTGCTGAATTATCAGATCCACAGATCTTTAATGAGAACAGTTTTCACTGGAACTGTCACTAGGAGAATTGTCCCTATGAGAAATGTTTTTGGTTGTGGGATAAACTGACCAAATATGACCCAAGCTTTTGTATAAAAAATCGGGAAAACGTCAAAATGGCGTTTTTGTTTTCAGTTTTAATACACTTTACCACAGTGACTATGATGGCAACCATGCTCTGACAACATGCAACACTAAGCACCTCTAGCTAAATGAATGTGACAGTATTGCTAGTGTTATTACCACATTTATCTCCTCATCAAGACTTGAAGTCTTTCTTTCATCAACTGATGTCTTCCTGTTATCAGTTGGGAAATATTTAACGTTACCCAGAGACACCTAAAAAACACTGAGGAGCCATTATGAGGTTGCAGCCTTCCACATGTATCGCCCTTTTGATCTCCATTGTGTCTAAAGGAATAAAAGAAATAGAAATTCTGCAGGTTCAATCTTGGCTCCAGTGAATCTGCTCCCTCATGCACCTCTTATCCCAAGCCTCCCCCTTGTACCGTGTGATAGCAGAGTTTTCAGTCATATTCTTTTGACTTATTCAAGATTTCACTAGCTGTGTTTTTTTAATCTCAAAAATTCCTGCTCTTGTGAAATTTTGGGGCTGGAAGTGATAAGAGTCTGTTGGTTGGCTTGGTTTGATAAACCCATGGAAATTCTGTCAGGTGCTAATCGAGACGAGATTAGAGATTAGCTATAGTGTATGTGTGTGTATGTGTGTGTGTGTGTGTTCTGGAGGTGAGGACTGGGTTACGTGTGTATTAGATTGTATAAGAAGGAGAAGATGAGAAAAGTCAGGCAGACTGACCACCCCAGCACACAGACAACACCCCTCCCCATCATTCTGTTGATTTACTCCTCTCTCTCTCTCTAGCCCCTTTCACACTGCCTTTTCAAGGCGTGACTCTTGCAGCAATATACGTCCTAGCCATCTGTATGAAAGTTACAGAAGCGAAATAGGGGTATAGTTTTGTTCCGCCTCTGATCTGCCACTGGAGGTAGTAACAGAGCTGCAACAGAGGTAAGACGGTGTATGAAACGTCCTACACTTCAGCCCACAAAGTAAAGTTGCAAGACCAAACTACAGTAAAGTGGTAGCAAATAGTGTCTTAAGCCCCTTATATGAGGAAAAAAGGGCCTTCACCCTGTCTGTCCAACTGACTTTTCGTCACATTTCCGCCTGAAAAACAGCATCTGTGTCTGGCAGCAAAAGCCTGGTGGCTACCGCATTTGATGATTATGTGATCTGATTTCAGCCAAAAAACTTTAAGTCACAATGTCTTTGCTGCCTTCCACTATAGTGCTGTTGCAGTTAATGTCTTTGACAAATTAAACAGAAAAAATAACAAATTTCATGAGGAAAAGTTACTGCGACCAAGTCAGGCCTACTAGCCGAGTCTTTACTTCTCCTCTCCTCTCCTCTCCTCTCCTCTCCTCTCCTCTCCTCTCCTCTCCTCTCCTCTTCTCTTCTCTTCTCTTCTCTTCTCTTCTCTTCTCTTCTCTTCTCTTCTCTTCTCTTCTCTTCTCTTCTCTTCTCTATCTCCCTCTCCTCTCCTCTCCTCTCCTCTCCTCTCCTCTCCTCTCCTCTCCTCTCCTCTCCTCTCCTCTCCTCTCCTCTCTCCACCTCCTCTGCTTGGGTTCCTCGGTGGCCCAGTGCTGCCATTATCAGTTCTCTGTAAATCTGCCATGTTTGACGAACCTGCTCTTTCAACCTGGGATCAATACCAGGTCTTTATCTGGCCAGCTCTGGCTAATAAAGGCAAGGCCTCTTATCCACCATCTGGAAAAGAGAGAGAGGGAGAGAGAGAGAGAGAGAGAGAGACACACACACACTCACACAGACAGATGCTGGCGATAACTGGTCTGATAACTTTAGCAAGAAAAACACATTCTCCCAGTAACAGGACCCACTGACAGAGAGAGCCAGTGTATTAATGCTGATACAGTGGATTGACACACACATGTGCACACAGACAACTTTATTGAGGGAGACTTGAACATCTGTTGAGTACGTCTCTCTCTATTGTGGTGTGTTTTTTTGCTCTGTCTTCTCAGAATTTCTTGACAGTTGCAGCGACGTGCACAAACATGTGAAGGTTCTTTTTTCATAACAAGGCAATCATACTCGCATCACAGGAAACCTGATAAAATCCCCTTCTGGGCTGATTAGTGAGTATGTTACCTCCTTTTGACCTCTAATCGTTGTACCCTCATTTGGACCAATCAGAATGTTTTTTGCAAACCAACATTTTTTTCCCCTTTAGAATCTGATCAGTGGGGATAGAATAAGTGTGTGTGATGCATGAAGTGACAAATGACAGAGGTCATAATCTCTTCCGGTATCATCATGATGGACTGAGTGTTTGCAATGGTGTTGAAATGATGAGTAAATTGGTCCATGTGTCAGTTAACAGAACATTTTGAACAGAGCAACTGATAAAATGATGAATCAATGAAGAATAACACATATTTTCTATTGCTATTACAGCCTTTCCAGTGTGAACATTTTCAGTTTCTCTTTGTTTCATGTATGTTTTAAAATGCCCAAAAGTCATATGAGTGAAAGTAAATATATCATGAAATTGTTACTTGAGTACATGTAAATGTAAATGTAAAAGGTCCGGGCTGAGCTAAGTAGCAAAATCGCACAATACATTAAGATGTATCTTTTCTTGAAAATATTGTCAAATTGTCATGGCATTGCTGTAAAAGAAAAAGGGCCCATTCTGACACTTGTTGTGTCAGGTGAAACTGTTGGAAGCATTAATGAAACAGTCTTGTGATTCCTCTAGTTATTAGAGATGACCTGGAACAGCAAACAAAACTTCTATTTTTATATAGTTATTATTAATGTGTGTGCCCAGGTCTGATCACATATGACAAAACAAATGCAAGCCCCAGCGGCGCGTGCTAGCAAAGATCTTTGCAAAAGCAGGCGCTGATCTCGTACAGCTTTTGTCAAAAGATGCTGCCAGAATCAACAAAAACTGAAAGTTCCTAGTAGTCACTTAAGAAACATTTCTAACTATTTATTTGGGCCCATTTGTCCATTTGGCAAACATCAGACATGAAGATATTTCTTTTTTGTGTAAAAAATGTTAACCATTTGTTGTAATGATCTCTCTTTCTCTATCTCTGTGATTTTTTTTTCACATGTTATATGACGTTCACTTTGGACATCTCTCTATAAAAGCAAGGAATCTCTGCCTGTCTGTGTGTGTGTGTGTGTGTGTGTTTCTGTTAGTCAAATATCTCTGCGGATCAGGATCACACTGACCTGAGACTTTCAACATGGCTGCTGCGTGGTTCAGTGGTGTGCATCTAAGCATTTGTTTGGACTGCAATGATACCTTGAATAAATTATTTCATAAATGCTTTACAAATTCCACGAGCATTGTCCACCAGAGCCACCACAGTCACGTGCGCACCAGAGCCAATCACTGCACACCGTGGCCATGTGCGCACCAGAGCCAATCACTGCAGAGCTCAAGCCCACGACATACCTGAAGAAACAAGCAGATTTTTCTACCTGCAGTGGCGCGAGCTGGACCGGGATTTTGCTGGCGGTTCGGTCCCGTTCTGTTCTGTTCTATGCATCTAAACTGACTGCTGTGGATTAATGAGACTAAACGAGTCCGGACCGAGTCTGTTCGGGTCTGAGGAGATCCGGAAATGCGCGGACAACAAAGTGGAATCGGAATCTGTGGATGTTCGTGTGTAGCTAGCAGCTAGCCGCTAGCTGCTAGCCGCTAGCTACACGGCCCACCTTTTTCGCGAACATTGCCGTCACGTTTGCTTTGTGTCTGGTGCAGAAGAAACGGTAAAAACGGGCTTTTGTCACAAAAGTGTCCAAGCAGCAAGTTTGGTTGTTGAGGAACAGTAAGTTGTGGGAGGGACGTAGGCGGATGATTGACAAGGCAACGACGGTCAGTGAATGTGGAGCAGGCAGTGCAGCTCTCCATTCAGCTGGAAGGAGCACAGGCAGACCTGAGCATTGCCTGCATTTAAATGTAAACAGTTGCATATAACTTCGTAAATGTTTAAAATGTATGCACAAATTTGGCAAACAACAGTTTATATTTGCATTATAAGTAAAAAAAAAAAAAAAGGTTTGTTAAACATATTTGTGGTTTTCACAGTAAAAAAATCTAACTTTTCTACTCGGATTTTATGTTTCTTTTGTGACTACTAGCCGAGTCTTTACTTCTCCTCTCCTCTCTTCTCCTCTCTTCTCCTCTCCTCTCCTCTCCTCTCCTCTCCTCTCCTCTCTTCTCCATAGTCAAAAATGGCCAATTATACCCTGGAATATCGGATTTCACAACAAACCTAAATATCCCTGACGTCCCACCTTCAAAAAAGCCTCATTTGGCCATCCATGAAAAAGCTCCTTAACCTCCCACTTTTTTATAGGAATACACTTTTCTTACGGGCACTACACTAGTTCTTTTTGAATAGAGGAAACCTTAAAATGGTACATCAAAAAAGTAATCAACGGAGGATTTATTTACAGCGGTAATGTGGAGGCCTTAGACTATAACATCTGGGGCCCTGTCTAATAGGGTTCAGCCAATAGACCGATGCCTGTACCATCATGACATCATGATTAAAAAAGGCCCCTAATTTGAGAGCGAATGTGTGTCTCTTCAGAGTTGCCGTAAGTTGCTGTTTGTTCCTTCAGTTGTACTGTTGTCATTTGTTTTCTTAGCTTTCTCAGTATAGCAGGTTAAAAACAACCTTTTTTTTCTTTTTTCCAATGGAGCTGTTTTAGCTCCATTAGCAGCACTGCTAATAGGCTTGTTTTAGTCATTATTTCTATTTGACGGCACAGATGCACAATAACTTTCTTACTTATTGTGTGATCCAAAATGTATTTTATTCTCACTTATTCTATAGCATGTGCGTCACTACGTTGATTGTGTATTGGGCTGTGAAATTTGCCAGAATGCTTGTCAGCGTGCAGCAGAACTGTGGCTGAATGAATGCAATGCTGAATGTCCCGCCATCTGTATTTGGTATGTGTGAGGTCAAAGACCTGAAGTTCCAGGGTTTGGTTTTATCCAGTTCCTGTGAGCTTTATCTGTACCACCAAACTGACCAATAGAGAGACTGTAGCATCACGGTTGTTGACCAGGTACGTATGTAAAGAAAATACTTGAAACACAAAAGGCATTATTAAAATCTGAAAGATGAGAAAGAGACATGTATAGAGCTTTTTAGAAGTTAGGAGGCAAGATTGTTGGGTGACTTTGCCCTGCAGGTGTGACAGGGGAGGTTCATCTTATCAGATTGATGGAGACTGTCTCGCTATGGGGGGGAGGGAAGGTGGTGGAGAGGGAGGAGGGGATTTGGCAGAAAAGTGTCTGTCGACTCCTCCTGATACCTGCCTCCCTGTCTGAGATGATATGGGAGATAATATTGATAATATTAAACGCAATAACTGTGTCTCCAGCTCCCCTCCCTCGCTTCAGCCCCTGCAGGATAAAATCAATGTGCCATTCAATGTGATTTATAGCTGAAAATAATGGCACTGTTTAAGCACGGGGGAGGTGTGTGTCTGTGTGCATGTTCACGTATGTCTGCTTGCTTTTGTGTGTGTACAGTTTGTTGCTGTGTATGAGTGTTTGTGTGTGGATGAGGTTGAAAGGTGGACGTGACATGAAGATGGATGGTGTGTGTGTGTATATGTGCATCTGCTTTTCTTTTTGTGTGTGTGTTGATTTATTTGACGATGCAGATCCAATCTCTCAACTGTTACATTAATAAGAGCCGAGTGTGAGGGTGTCACGTGGCTGCGGGACGTTTATGGCCCGTATCGATCGGGCCCTATCGCTGTTTATCGTAGCGGGAATGCAAGGGTAAACACAGGCTTTGTGCAGACAGCCCAGGTGTTATCGGGGTGGAGGCTGAAGACGGGATGGGATGAGGAGGGGGGGGGAGCACAAAAGAGGAGCTGAGAAGGAGGAAGTGAAGAGAAGAGCAAAAGTTAGGAGGAGGAGGACAGGGATTTGAATAAAGGACAGAAGACATACGGAGAGTAGGTTGAGTTTATTTAATAATCTCTGTTTTACCAAACCTAACATTTTCATCACATCTTCTGATGTGTTTTCCTTTACAGCATAGTTTTTTGTGCATATTTAGCCTAACACAGAACAAACAAAAGTAGTAAATCTCTTCATATTATTCCTTAGTCTTAACCTACTTGGCTATATCAATTACACAAAATTCATACCACCCTAACCTTAACAGTATACTAGGAAATGCTTTTGAATGCTTTCAATAAAATGTTTTCCCTTTTTTATTGAGGTTCTGGCACCAGTTTCTTGTTTTTCCAGTTCCACATATGTAGTTGTGCTATGTCTTTTACATTTCTCTGCTTATCAGCCAACACATACAACAACACTTGACGACCTAATATCCCTACTGCTGGAGCCGAAACCCATAGCAAAAAGGTAGCTATTAATTACTTTGGCCTACCAAGAAATGGGCTAATTTTCCAAGAATACAGTGTGCCATTTGGGGGATCAGGGCTTCACATTAACTTTTTTCCAAGCGGAAGATATTTACAAGAAAAACAATATAATTTATTTGAACAAAAAACATGCACTAGGTTTTTTAAATTTCTGATTCAGTCTTCAAACTAAATTCAGTAATTATGTAATTGTATAACTTAAACTTTTGGTTCGTGCATATTTTCAAAAGTAAATTCAAGCACTCTTTACATTTCCAAGCAATTCCAGAACCTTACAGCTCTGGCAACTTGCATATTATATACAGACAAAGTGATCATTTAACTTCCATCACATTCGATCAGTTGTTATATGCTGTAAACAACCTAAATGATGTTTTGAGATAGGAGTTCAACAGAAGGGTGATATATTTAAGGTATACGAAAAAGTTCCATGTTTCAAAAGATGTCATTATCTGTAAGTAGACTTGGCAACGAACCTGACTGAACCTCCAGTGTAGAACAGTCAGTCAAATAAAAGATTTATAACTAAAGAAATTGCTGTTGCAAGCGGTTTAAACATTTTCTGTCTAGCTGCCTGGCTCATGCTCAAGGTGTGTTTTTATCCATCCGCCATTAGCTTTTCTTTTTGTTTTGTTTTTTATTTCTGTAACGTATTTGTCGAGTGGATCCCGTGACTTAATCAGCGGACATTATTGGTTCTTCTTCTCCTAGTTTTGGGGCAGATTGGTCGGCAGTGGTCCAGCAGTTATTGTTTTTGTGTGAAAAAAAGTAGTGGCTGCTTGGGCTAAATTTTGTATTTTCACACATAATACCTGATAACTATTCACCATTTACACTCATTGTTTTGATACAGAAAATCTCTGACAAAGTGCTTTTCCATTCTGCAACAAGTTAGTTTGTGGAGGTACTTTTAAACATCATATCCATAATACCCAACAGCCAGAAGTAAGTACTAGAATTAAATGATTTATTCAAGTGCATTCAGAAACAATTCTCAGTGTTTTAAATAGTTCAAAATAGTTATTTTGTTGTAACTACGGTGACATTTTTTATAGAGGTTAATAATGTGTTTGTGATCCGCTTCCATGCAGTCAGCTTTGACTCACCCTAACCCTTGGCCCAAAGATGATGCAAGACCAGAACAAGACCGAGATCTTAGCTCAGATAGCCTTAGGTGCTGTGATGTAACTATTAATCTAATCTAAGTAATCATGAGCCTCGCTAATAGGGAGGGACCCAACGGTGTGATGATATGCACACCGAGCTGCACAGGCAAAGTTCAGGGTTCACATATATGCATGCTGGATAATTACACACACACGCACACGCACGCACACACACACACACACACGCACACACACATGCGCGCACATACACACACACGCACACATCCAGACATTCAGATTCACACACACATACACACAGTCCAGCCATGTGCAGGACCACATACAGATCTCTTTAATCAGCAAGCAGGAGGCTGTGTAATCAGCTTGATCAATAGCAGGGGTATCAATGCTGATTAGAGGAACACAGACAGCCTCAGTTTCTGCTGAAGGTGACAGGCCAAGGGGATGGAGGGGGAGCAGATTGAAAGTTAGAGCAGAATAAAAAACTGGAGGAGAAGACGAGCACAGTTAGATCTGCCTACATTCACTGACAAGGAAGAAACGGCAAACTGTTGGAAGACGGAAAGAAAGAGCTTACAAAAAGACCAAACTAAAGGGAGAATGTTAAGACATTGTTTCTGGTGACTCTTTGATTCTCCAGAATTGTAATAAGAGTCAAAGGTTACATCTCTGCATGGCGAGGTGTAGTGTTACACAGCTTAGACAGTCATTTCAGAACTGCCTTTGATCAAGGGACAGGAACAGCCACAGCCCAGACGAACATATGATACACAGACACATACACACACTAAGACACACAGATTTTAAACAATGAGGAAGCCTGTTTCGAAGGCCAATGCTGAAGCTTCGGACTGAAGCTGCCTGGAGCTGATATATTTTTTTATGTTTTCTAAATGTAACTGTTTGTGTTGTATATGCAGAGCCCAGGATGCAGGACTCTCAAGGAGGCCCTGATAATGAAGAGGCGGATGAGGCGGAGCAAGGTTTAACACACAGCAGCAGAGAGGAGCAAGAGGAAGGGACAGAAGAGGAAGAGGTGTTACCATGGAGGGGTCCAGGTCAGTATGCTCACAAGGATTCTCTTCAGACAACAAACATATTCATTTAGTATTTGGAACTAATTGTAATGAAGCAAAATGAAAGTGAACCGTGAATTTAATTCAGAGGGCATCAAATCATTCCATTATTTGGTTTTACACAAGGGATTGTATAAACTTTTTTCCAGGTACATGGGAGTGCATTCTCCAGGCAACGTGCTAAATGTTGTGAAAGTGTGCATTATAACCTGAACCATACTTTTCTAAACCAAATAAAGTGCTATTGCAATTGGACTTGTTTCAGTTTTTTGAATCTCTCATCCAAGATGCCGCTTCAGTTCTAACAAACTCCTACACAGAGTTTAAAAACCTGTGACTACTGTCCAGTTAGTCAGAACTGAAGAAGCCTCTTGGATAAGAGGTGAAAAAGTTGAATTTAACCTATCAAGGCACACAGGTCATAATTTTTTAAGCTAACACAACGCCCCGATGGTTGAGCCAACCACTATGGTTGTTGCAACTGCAGTGTCTCTGGGCTCATAGGCAAGTGTAAACAGGCCGGGTGGCAGAGCAGCAGCAGCCAGAGCCGGTCTGTTTGCTCTACCTAGGGAGCCCGGAGACACTCCAGCAGCGAAAGAACGCCGACATTATCACAGCCAGTGTGTGACGTAATAGTCTTACAGGCGGAGTAGAGTTGGTCTGCACTGCAATGGGATTCATAGTAACGCCTCACTCTACACTCACCTGTTGTTGTCAGTCACATGGCGATCCTACACCAAACTATACACCTGGTAAATGATGGGCTGTTTTTGTGTCACTCGTAGCACCCACGGTTTTGATAGGCTGTTGAAATGAGCCAGTGGGAGAGCAGACGTAGGATTAGTCTGTTAAATAATTGGCTGGTTGTGTGTCATTCATAGCTCGTTCCATTATCAGGTTTTTTACGAAATTCTCATAGGCTTTCCATTGCTTTGCATTTAATGCATACATGTGAAACTATCTCCTTTTTGCTAACAATGTTAATTGCCCAGGCTTACTTAGTGGATCAGCCCTATGTGGCTATGTCCGTGTCTCTTGGAGATGTTCGGTGTGTTGTTCTGTCTTGTCTCTTCAGAGTGTCTTTGAGGGTCTGCCGTGTTGTCCTACTGTTCCCCTAAACATGAGATGTGAATGTGACAGACTGGGAGAAAATGTATTCAAGACACTACAAACACACACACACACACACACACACACACACACACTAGAAGATAAGAAGTAAATCGCCATACTTTTATTATTTATTTCCTCTCTTATCGAGGTTTGTTTGGTTATTTATTTCTCTCTGTCTGTTGTCTTCAATGAGTTAAACAATGCAAGAAGATTACCACAGTATCTTGCATTATTTCCTTTTCAAGCTGCACACGTTTAATGTACGTTTGTGCATGTGTGTCTACCCAGAGTCGAGCGTGTGTGTGTACGTTCACAAGTGTTTATGTGTGTGTGTGTGAGTGTGTGTGTCTGTGTGTGCGCGCGTGCACGTGCATGTGCGTTTTAATTCCTCTGGTGGGGAAGAGAGGATGTGTTCATTATCGTCCTGTCCCAGCCTTGTCCCTTTAACAGTAATTGGAGCGATATTAATTGCTGCGCCGTGGCTGGTTGATGGTAGCACCATGATGCTGCACTGATAGTGCCCCTTCGTTTTTTCTTCCTTCTCTCCTCCTCACAAACTAACTGCTGGGTGAGCAAGGCAGGGGTGGGGGAGGGGGACGGAGGAGGTGGGAGAGAGAGTAAGGGAGAGAGATAGCCCCTCTATCAGCTCCGGAGCAGGCGCTGTCTTTATCAGGAGCACGATTGGCAAAAAGGAAACTTTGACCGGTCTGAATTTTTCTCTTATCGTCAAGCCCCCCCTCTTCCACCTCCCATTCCTCCCTCCCTCCTCCCTCCCTCCCTCCATCCATCCACCTTCTCCTCCTCTGGTCTCTCCATCACCCACTAACAACCCCACTAACAGCCCCCCTCCTCTCCCTCCTCTCCTCCCTCCCTCCCCTACATACATCTCTCCCTCTCTTTCTCTATCTTTTTATTGTTTCTTCTTTCTTCTTCGCCCTGCATGTCACAGTGCGGCTGGAGTCACTAATGTGTTCATGTTCACACAAAATGTTCACCATGTATCATATATTTCCCATAAACAGATGAGAGGAAGCCTGTGTATTAGCAGGGATGGAAGTAAACAGGGTTTTATCTCCTCTGGGAGTGTTGGCATTCCACACGTTTCTCACTGTTGTTGCCTTTAGACACTTCTGCTCTTGGGACCACAAGTTTCGAACTCTTACGAACGTCATATAGGCTTTGGTGGCCTTAAAGCGAAACTCTCGCCAAAAAGCAACCGAGGCTTTATTTGGGATTGAATATGAGTCAAACCTTCGTGTGAAAGCATAATTACGACGAAAGAGGCACTTTTAAGATTTACCGTAGTTTCGGTTTTGGGCACGTTAATTTTGAACGGGAGTGCATGGGGCAAGACATGCTAGCATCAAAATCTATATTTTTAGAACAGTAAGAAGGCTCGACACAACATGAAACTTTGCTTGTAGCATCACCAGGGTCTCTACTCATGAACACGAGCATTGAGAACATTGTTTGTGTACACAGAGTTTATGAAAAAGAAGGTTTTTGAACAACTCACGTTAGCTGCTGCAGCTCCTGCGCGTTGCCGTCATGGCAGACAAAAAGTGTCGATCCCCGAGTGCGACCTGACAGGCACGCTTGAGGAGCGATTCACCATTACTCTCCTGCCTGTCAGGTCGCACACATATATTTTGAATCTAGCATGTCTTGCCCCATGCAATCCCGTTCAAAATTAACGTGCCCAAAACCGAAACTACGGTAAATCTTAAA
The DNA here is from genome assembly GCF_900880675.1 of Sparus aurata. Taxonomy (NCBI): domain Eukaryota; kingdom Metazoa; phylum Chordata; class Actinopteri; order Spariformes; family Sparidae; genus Sparus; species Sparus aurata. Next base: position 35,720,923 of record NC_044194.1, read on the forward strand.
AGTGCCTCTTTCGTTGTAATTATGCTTTCACACGAAGGTTTGACTCATATTCAATCCCAAATAAAGCCTTGGTTGCTTTTTGGCAAGAGTTTTGCTTTAAGGACAGTCATGCCAGTGGTCATGCCAGTGGTCAAGTATTGTCAGCCTGAATGCATTACGCCTGATTTATATCTATTTGAGGCTATGTATAGTATTATGGTGGTTATTGCTCTCAATTCCCAAATTTCTCAATTTTTTTGGCTTTGGATGTCCAAGTCCCATGTAGGATTGCTTTCCCTCATTTGTTTGTTTGTTTTGTGAATATTCAGTGTATTTTGTTTTATTATCATGAAATCACATCAGATCTTTCAATTAAATCCTTAACTCACTGAAACTGTGTTTTCAGTGCTACAGGAGACCTACCTGCTACCTACTTTTTCAAAGACACAATTGGCTAAATAAATGTTGGCAATGTACATTTCTGCAAACCAAGCATATGTTGAAACTTCACATTTCTGTTTATTGAAGCATTATGTTTCAGTTTTCAAGTTTTGGTGCTACAACTCTAGTGTCTGGTGAGGTTTAGGCACTTGGTAAGGAAGAGATCATGTTTCAACTGAAAATATCTGTTTTTACTACCCCACAAACGCAGCTTGGGATGTCCTGCTTTGATTTCTTACACTTCTCTGTGTAATAAGCAAACATACTTGCGCCCATTTGTGCACCCGTGGGCGCAAGCATGTTGGTCGTAAAGTGACGTTGTGGCCTGAAGTCAAAGGCATGATCTGAATAACATGTCCTCTAAATAGCAGACAACAGATAGTAAGATGCACTTACACAGGCGGGTTCATAATGTACATATACTCAATGATTTCATGATTTGAGAGACTGCTCTACATTATTTTAAACATTTCCATGCAAGTAGTAACGTCACTGTTACAAATTTCATTACACATGTAATCAGCAAAACTAAAAGCTGTAGCTATAAAATCTCCAAAGGAAACAGAATTAAACTTTTAGCTTCTAAATTAATATGTTTAGACAGGATGTCAGGATTTACTATATGAACTGTTTTACTACATGAATCTGGACTGTGTGTGACCTTTCTATGTGTAGAAGAACACAGAACATAAATTAACATGTAATACTAACTGATCCTGTCAGCAAGTCAGGAGTTTTAAACAATCAGTAAAGTTAATCAGCTGTTCCTCATGCACAAATGCTCATTTTTAATGTGAAATACACATATTGTTTCTACTGGAGGATTTCTTCAGGTGATATAATTAATATTTAACTCATTAAGGGTTTATTTTGGCCCTCTGATCCCATCCGTTATTGATCAGGATGATTTATGACCCATCTCACCTGATCCACAGCTGAGATCCAGGCACACGCTGAGGGATGCACAGGAGTGCTTCTTGCCCTCAGTTAAATAATGATAATAATGATATGATAAACTTTATTTATAAAGCACTTTTTAAAAATACAGTTTACAAAGTGCTTTGACAAAACAAAGCAGAAGGAAGTAGATTAAAACATTTTAGTGTAAATTGCAAGGGACGGCAGTCAACCACCAATTCCTCCTCTCCACTGGTGTCCCTCAAGGCTCAGTATTAGAACCACTTCTATTTTCACTATACACCAGATCACTAGGCTCTGCAATCCCATTATATGGATTCTCTTGCCACTGTTATGCAGACAACACCCAACTGTTCCTCTCTTTTCCATCCTCCCCCAACACCCACATTATGATGTGCATCTCAGAATGTTTGGCAGATATCTCCGCTTGGACAGCTGCACATCACCTCAAACTCAACCATAGTAAAACTCCTCTTCATCCCGGGGAAAGACTGCCCTTGCATGTACCTGTCAGTCACTGTTGAGGATGTCACGCTATCACCTTCGTAGACGGCAAGACACCTTGGCGTAATCCTCGACGGACTGTCCTGCGCCCTCAACATCACTGCTGTGGCCTGATCCTGCAGATTTGCCCTCTACAATATCCGCAGGATCCCTTCTTCCCTCACAAAGGAAGCAATGCAACTCCTGTTCCAAGCACTGGTCATCCCTGCCTGGACTACTGCAACTCCCTCTTGGCTGGACTCCCAGCCTCTGGGACTAAGCTTTTGCAGCAGCGTGTCTCGTTTACAATCTACCCAAATTCTCCCATCTGACCCCCTCCTCCGTGACCTCCACTGGCTTCCTGTTGTATCAGATTCAAGAAAATGGTGCTGGCCTTGAAGGCCGTCAACGGAACTGCATCCATCTACCTCCAAACACTGGTCAGACCACATGCCCCAGTGAGCACTTTGCTCTACTACATCAGGATGGTACCACCATCACTGAGAGCAAACTAAGCCCGCTCAGGGAAGTCGCAAATCTTCCCTGTTTTGGCACCTCAGTGGTGGAACGCACTCCCAACCAATGTCAGAACAGTGGAATAACTCTCCATCTTTCACAAAAGACTCAAGACTCACTTGTTCAGACTTCACCTCCACCCCGCATAGCATGACTCCCTCCCCTGTTTGTATTTTTTTACTCTATCGACAGTGATATGTAGTGGTTTCTGTCTTGTGACAACTGTATTTATTGTAAGTCACTCTGGACAAAAACTCTGGACCTATGCAAAATGCCCTAAATGTAAATATAAACGTAAAGAAATTGAATAAATGGCATTTATAGCTAAGTAATTAGAAACAAATAATTGAAGAACAGAAATAATGAAAACGAAATGAATAAAATAAGTAAAATAAAGAAACTGAATAAATAAATTAGATAAAATAAAGAAAGAAATAGATTCATATAATAAACTCAAAAGGTAGAAGTAAAAGACAACATCACATAAAGGCAATTCTATAAAAATGGGTTTTGAGAAGTGACCTACCATGTGAGCCATATCTCCTCAGGCAGGGTGTTCCAAAGCCGAGGGGCCCTGAGAGCGAAGTCATGATCACCTTCAGGTTTTAGCCTTGACTCTGGAATGGTTAGAAGGGCCCCACCTGAGGATCTAAGGCTTAAGCTAGCTCATAAAGAATTAAAATGTCTGCTATATAGGTCGAAACCAGACCTAAGAGTGCTTTAAAAGTGATCAGTAAAATCTTAAAATCAATTCTAAAACTGACGTGGAGCCAATGAAGGGAAGCTAGGACTGGGGTAAGGTGGTGTCGTCTGTTAAAACCAGTTCGAAGCCTAGCTGCTGAATTCTGTACTAGTTGGAGGGGAGAGATTGATTTCTGAATGATACCGGAGAGAAGGGAGTGTAATCTAGTCTGGAAAGATGAATGCAGATTTAATGCGGTGGGTTTTATGTTGACCGCCAGGGGACCAAGGGCTTGCTGAAAGTGGCTGATATGGTTTGGGGGGCTGAACAGTTATTGAGTTGTAGGAAATTCAGAGCCATCCAACATCTGGATGATGTTGATGTCAAGAAGCTAGGCTTCTTGGGTCACCATGCCTCAGCGGTGTGTCATCTGCATAGCAGTGGAAATAAATATTATGATGTTTCATAACCTGCTTGAGTGGGAGCATATGGATAGAAAATAAAATCTGACCTAAAATAGAACCTTGCGGTACAGCAACGGGCAATGGGCTTTGTAGTTGAAGAATAATTACCTTTTGTGACTGTGAAGGTTCTGTCTGAAAGGTAAGAATAAAACCAACTACAAGCATTACCTTTGATGCCCAGGTTTTCAGGTGGTCTAATAAGATGGCATAATCAAATGTGTCAAAAGCTGCACAGCGTCAAATTACGCTCCCTCCCCTATCGGCTGCTAAACAAAGGTCGTTGCTTACCTTGAGGAGGGCAGTTTCTGTGCTGTGTAAAGCTTTAAAACCAGACTAGAATGTCTCAAACATATTGTTGTGAGACATAAAAGCTATAAGGTGAATAGAAATTACTTTTTCTAACACATTGGATATAAACGGACCACATCCCTGTCCTTCAGCTGGGACGAGTGCCACTGTTGAATACGTGCCACATCCTGGCACACCTCATGCAATCTCATTTATATAGAAAGACTAAATTCACTGAATTTTAATCAACTATATTTCAAAAGTGACAAGAATGAGATTTATTCTAGTTTGAAATATAATCATTTCTCAATATGATTTTTTAAAGTTTCCCTTCCCGTTCAGTTCATGTTCTGTCCTTATGATAATAATCACTAATTTATTTAAGTGATTTGTTCAAATAATTATTTTTTCCCAGTCATTACTGTTGTTCAGACAGCCTGATATTTACATGAAACATAGAAAACAACAATAGAACATTTTAATTCCTTCTTTCTGCCAGCTGCTAAAAGATAATACAATTCATTAATGGAGACAACATTTTCCAATCGACATGTTTGACACCGTCGCTTCAGTGTGTAATGAGTTGTTTATATGTCAATCTAAATAAATTTCTTAGTCATAGCCGATAGTCGGGGTGATTCTTTTTGTGTCTAGTTGTTCTTTTTTCTCCTCTTTTTTTCAGCCAGCAGCGCCTAGCCACACATTGGCTTTGTGGCTCCTGTTGATATGAAAAAAAGGAAAACATCCAAATGAAAGGCTGATAAACATGGAATGGATTAGAGGCTCTGGCAATTTTCATTTTCTTTTCTCCAATGTTTAGTTTGTCTTAAAACAATCGTGTGTGTGTGTGTGTGTGTGTGTGTGTGTGTGTGTGTGTGTGTGTGTGTGTGCGCACACATGCTTGCGTGCATATGTCAGTTTGATGAGGGTGTGGTGGTGGCATGGTGTCTCGGAGAAGTCTAGGTGGGAGCTGGTCCCTATCAGGGATGGTGTGATATGCTAAAGCCGCCTTTTTAATCTACAGTGTGTCCATAGTGCATGATATGCAAAATAAATTATGAAGAGAAGGAAAAAAACTATCTTTTGGATGACCTTGCAGGCTGGAGGGTTCGATATTTTCTCCCTTGCTGCTTAAAATTCTTGATATGCAAATGGGTGTCATTCTAATCCCTTGTCATTTGCTGGCTGGCTGGCTGGCTGGCGATCCCCACACATTCTCTCTTTCCTGTATGGTGGAGAAATTCATTGTCAGTAGCCATCACTCAGCGTTGAAAGTGTTTTATATCCAAAATAACTGAAGCCTTTACCAATTTCTAAATATGAATTTGCAGCTAATATAGACATCTCCTTTAGGAAGGAAAACCTCTTGAGAAAATTTCAACAGTGTTCAATCCTCTGACTGGGGATGATGGAGGACTGTGTGAGATATATATCCTCTGGGAAACCTCATGACAGGACAGTACATGCACCCTAGTGCTCATGTTCCTGTGAAAGAGAGGGATTAGTTGTCGACTCTCAAATTATTTTTCAGCTATTTTTATAATCAAATAATAATTTGAGTAACTTTTAAGAAACAAAGTCAATTCTGATTCCAGGTTCTTGAAGGCAAATATTTTCCGCTTTCTTTACTCCTCTATGATAGCTAACTGAATGTCTTCAGGTTGTGGACAAAACAGACATTTGAGAACTGATTTCTGAAATTTTGTAGACAAACAAACAATTGACAGAATAATCGACAATGAAAACAATTGTTAGTTTCAGGCTGAGTTACATTAATTGTTATGCTTATTTGCTTTCTCCTTTTATCAGACAAACTGTCACCAGTCACCATCACGCTGAGTTCAGTAGTAAAGTAGTGGCACATAAAGTGAATGTGCTTTGAGAGTATTGTGCTCATAATGAGTCAATCAGTTAATTACACAGAAAACAGAAAATTAAGTTGCAACTATTTGCTCAATGAATCAAATCACTTTTCTCAGATATAAGTTTTATTCTTTGTCTTATTTGATAGTAAATTTGTAATTTTTAGTTTGTTGGACAAAATAAGCTATTCAAAGAATTAGAATTAGAAAGCATTTGTTGTAGAATATGTTGTGTTGCATTAAAGGAGACATGGTATGCTTATTATGGGTAACTACTAGAACAGCTTTAGGGCCAAAAAAAAAAAACAGCCGTGTTTTCTGTGTGAGAGAGGACCTTCTGTTTGTGCAGACTTTTAAAATCTTTTTCTTTTGGATCTCATGGAAAAGCATAGTAGGTCACCTGTAAGATTTTGATTTTGGAACTGAAAAGAGTAATATGTGTTATACCATTTTTAAAAAAGTAGTCATGCTTCCCAGCAGAAGTAGTATGTAAAGTAGTGCCTAGGTCCTTCCTCCTTCTAGCCTTCTAGTGTGACATAGATGTTGAAGAAGCTCCTCTCAGGGCTATTCAATCACACCCCCGGCCACTTATGCTTGCCCAGCGCTCCTCTCACTCCTTATCCTCCCCAACAGAGTTATTTAAATGACCTCAAATAAAGCATTAGAATGGCAGGCGTAATAATGGTTACTGTTATTTACCAGGCACTGTGTGTGTTTGTGCATGTGTATGTGCGTGTGTATTGTGGGTGGGTATAGGGTTATCATACAGTAGTTGATTATAATGGAGCATGGAGGCACACTTTATGCATATTATCACAGCTGAGAGTCATTGGGTTGAGAATGCATTTCCATACTGTGCATGGCAACCATTCCCCCATTGCAGTCATCACAAATGGCACAAGGTGCACCCTCATCACTTTGTCCACATGTGATAAGACTTTGTTTCTCACTTCGATCCATCTAGTCATGGATGGCTGAACGTAGCAACTGGAGGATAAGATGTTTGTGTAAAAGCTTCCAGTTTTCTGCGCTTCTGCTACCTTGCTCATCTCCTTGTGGAGCCAATCATTCAAATCCTAGACCTCCCAAAACCTAATATCTTTAAAATGTTACCATTCTAGAGATACAGGAAACAGCTTTTTTCCCCCTATTTTTCCTTGTTAATTTTTGCTTGGTGGCTAGTTTATTCAATGGTTTTAAAAGGTTTTACAGTAATCAGCGTCTGGAGTCAATGTTGCTTCATACACTTTTATACAGTATCATTATTTCAAAAGCAAAGTACCCTGAATATAAAGAAATAAGGTTTTGCATTTTAATGAACCATTGAATAAAATAATCTCCTGACACTAAGGTAACATTTGTTTTCTGACACAGGCACAGTGTTAAAGCTTGAGTATCTGTGTGTGTTGCTTTTCTGTGTGTGTTATCTGTTAAACCAGGAGCATAGGCGGTTAACTCCCAGTGTTAAGTCAAGATGTCATCTTTAGACTGGTAGAGGTTAAAGGGGGTGAACTTATGATAGATGGACTAAAGGTAAGAGAGAAAGAGAATGGCATGAAGTAAGGGAACGAATAATGGGACAGGTGACAAGAGGTGAAAGGAAGGTACACCAAGAAAATTGGTTTGGAATAAAGAAGTACAATATTGAGTTTGGAGTGCAGAGATAGCTAATAAAGGTTGAAAGAGGGGTTAAGGTTTAAGGATCAATGAGAGCGATGAGGAATGAGAGAATTTAAAAGGTTCAGTTCTGATAGTGAAATTAGAGGTGAGGGGATGGGAAGCGGGAAGGTGAAGACATAGAGGGATGAGGGAGAATCAAAAGGAGGAAATGACAGTCGGGCTATGCTGTTGGGGTAACGCTTTATAATAACTATCATTAATAAAAAGTACATTTTTAATTAATTAATTAGGGCCGTGCGGTCCCTGTACTGCCGGAGCAGGAGCCTGGTTCGCATTGCCGGCAGTAAGTCAGACCTGTTCCCAGTGCATGTTGGACTCCGGCAGGGCTGCCCTTTGTCACCGGTTCTGTTCATTACTTTTATGGACAGAATTTCTAGGCGCAGCCACGGGCCGGAGGGGATCTGGTTCGGGAGCCAATGGATCTCGTCTCTGCTTTTCGCGGATGACGTGGTCTTGTTGGCTCCTTCGAGCCGGGACCTCCAGCATGCCCTGGGGCGGTTTGCAGCCGAGTGTGAAGCGGCTGGGATGAGAATCAGCACCTCCAAATCCGAGGCCATGGTTCTCGACCGGAAAAAGGTGGCCTGCTCCCTCCAGGTGGGAGGAGAGTTCCTGCCTCAAGTGGAGGAGTTTAAGTATCTTGGGGTCTTGTTCACGAGTGAGGGAAGGACGGAGCGTGAGATTGACAGACGGATCGGTGCAGCGGCCGCAGTAATGCGGTCTTTGTATCGGTCTGTCGTGGTGAAGAGAGAGCTGAGCCGAAAGGCGAAGCTCTCGATTTACCAGTCAATCTACGTTCCGACCCTCACCTATGGCCATGAACTCTGGGTCATGACCGAAAGAATAAGATCCCGGATACAAGCGGCCGAAATGAGTTTCCTCCGCAGGGTGGCAGGGCGCTCCCTTAGAGATAGGGTGAAGAGCTCTGTCACCCGGGAGGAGCTCAGAGTAGAGCCGCTGCTCCTCCACATCGAGAGGAGCCAGCTGAGGTGGCTCGGGCATCTGTTTCGGATGCCCCCGGGACGCCTCCCTCGGGAGGTGTTCCTGGCATGTCCCTCCGGGAGGAGACCCCGAGGAAGACCCAGGACACGCTGGTGTGACTATGTCACTCAGCTGGCCTGGGAACGCCTTGGGGTCCTCCCGGAAGAGCTGGAGGCAGTATCCGGGGAGAGGGAAGTCTGGGTGTCCCTGCTCAGGCAGCTGCCCCCGCGACCCGGCCCCGGATAAGCGGAAGAAAATGGATGGATGGATGGACATTTTTAATTAATTGAACATTAGTTTGTTAATTCACTATTACATATACATGCGCACACACAAACACACACACACACACACACTAGAAGTAGTATGTGTTTCACTGATTCCATCACAGGCCATTCATCATGTTAAACTTACATATTTGGGAGAAGGGCTGATGAGGAGCACTGTAAGCCAGCATCACCCTGTGCTTCCATCAGCCACTCTTGATCTCCACCAAAAATTCTGACTGACACACACACTCTCCTCCAGCATCTCCTTCCTTCCAGCCTGTCTGTGATGTGTCACTCCCCTTCTCCATCCCTGATGATTGATAGGCGCAAGGCCCTAATCTAAAGGAACATTTCTCCACACTGTCCGGCTGCTATCAGCCTAGCAGCTCCCATATACCCAGTGTGTGAGCCCATGGCAGGCCTGGCGCTGGTAGCAGGACTGGAAATTGGCACGCTGATTACCAGCCCCAGATTCCTGGCTTCTCCTGCAGCCAGTGTACCACATCATGCATACCCTCCCTCTTACACAAAATACACTTGAAGATCTTTGTGTTTAACTTGTCAGTGTGCTCCATTGCCTTATTCCATTGCCCCAACACTTTTTCGTAATGGTAAAAGAGCAACTGCTGAAGTAACTTGTTATGTTCTGTCTAGATACAATTTGAACCTAAAATTTAATATGACAGTGAACGGCATTCATCCAGAGAAAGCTAGACTACAAAGTTACAAAGTCTTCCATGGTTTTAAGGTAATGTAATGTCTGTTTAACACTGAGAACTGTGTGCGGGTCGACAAAAGATCATGGATACCTGACAGTAAATTAAATAATTGTAGGGTAAAGATAAGTGACCAGTGGTTAAATGGGTAAAATACTGGACTTTGCCTATGGAAAGTTTGGTTTGCGTTCTGTTTGTGTCCAAGAATTAAGACCGATCTGTTTTTAACTTATAACTAAGTTAAGTAAGTTGACTTAAATGACACAACTTCTGTCACTTATGTTGTGTGAGCACTGAGCCTAGACAAGTAGGTAGGGCGTCATTGTTTGAAACCAAGCTGCTGTATTTGAGTTTAAAGTGAGAACGTGTTTCCCCGTTTAGTTGGCAACCTCGAAGGATGCCAAGTGCCTAATAGAAATATTATACCTTGTCTTTTAAGTAGCAACAACAGAACATATATCATTATATCATCAAAGATATATTTTTATCAATGGAAAGTCCCAGCCAAAATACATATGTTAAGCTCTCTTTGTAGTACTAAAGCCTTTCGATATCACTTAAGTCCCTATAGTAATATTATAGTAGAATTATGGAGAGCCTGAAATGATAACGGAAGTGAAGTGATGTTTAATGTTTCGTTGTTGATAGTGTTTCCCAACGGCATGCTTTTTTTTAATGCATTTCTGCTGAATTTCATACATCTCCTGTTGCCTTAATAAAATACAGTTGAATATTCAATAGCAAATTGGAAGTTATGGCTTGTCATTTATATTGTCACAGAATTTGAGCATAATGTAGCTAAGCTTAACACTAAGATGAAAGTGACATTCACTGAAACTAGATATCAGACTAGGGCACCTGCTTCTTTGTTGTGTCCGCTTCAAGTTCAAGTTTAACAGTGATGAGGTCCATGACACCAGCAGTTAAGATAGCTGGTGAACTGTCACAGCTTAATATATTGAATTAACCACAAATGTTCAGTCTTGTCACTACCAGCTTTGTGGACTTTATACCAGTCAGTTCTGACCCACACCTCTTTGAAACTAGAGGCCTTACAATTTTTCCCTTTTTTTGTTTTGGCCATACTTCAATATGTCAAACAGCAGCAGGGTTGGTAAACATATGCATGCTTGTGTGTGTTTTACTGACATCATCTTTAACAATTTAAAGCTATTAAAGGAGAAATATATGAGATTGATATAGCAGCAAAGAGCCAATTGTTAAGTAAAGCTATAGTGGACTAATGGCATCGTGAGCAGAGTTTGCATATTCTTCTTCTCATACTCCTTCTGTGTGTGTTGTGATGTGAGCTTTGTCAGCAGTGTGTGCTCAGATGTTTTTGTTATTGAGTAGATGAAATGCAAATATCTTTTGGTCTGAGATGCTGATGCTCTAGTGCAATATCTAGTGTCACTATGTTTTGTGTGAAGTTTAGCTACGCCACACTAAAGATAAAGATAAGATAGATGGGATATACCTTCATTGATCTCCTGTAGGAAAAATTCAATTTGGCACAGGAGCAAAGGGAACAAATGGTGTGCAAACAATATAATATAAAAAGTAGCAGTGCATGTTAGGAGTTGGCCAAGAGAAATATATACTGGAACAAATCAGAAACAAACTCAATTAAATAGATTACAATAGAATAGAGATGCTATCTACAGGAAATGGATCTATGTGCATATACCTATGCAATTTTAATGCAAGGTTGATGATGTGAGTCTTACAGGCTGGCCACTCTGGCTGCATGATCACTGTCTGTGCTTGGTGCTGTGTCTTGCTTGACATCCATGTTAACAGGTTTGAACAGCTATACTGGCTTCGCAAGTCACGCATCTCAGGCGTATGTCAAGCAAGGCTGCAGCTGCTCTTCATCTGGAGGTTCAGAGTCTTGCGTATCTTGACGCTGACACAAGCAAGGTTTTCAGCAAAAATAGACCTGAAAATGACCTGTTGACAGTCATATCAACATCATATCACTGTTTCACTACAGTTTTAATGTCTGTATCTGTAGTAGGGCTTTAATCTCCTAGTCGACTGGTCGATTTATTGGTCGATACGTTCTGATCGATTTTTGGCGTGTTGATTACATGCTGCTGTGGCAGTGCGTAAACACGCAGCGGGTCCTCTCCATCCCAATGCTGTGTGTCCTGCATATGGCATATCTGACTTCATCAGGAGGAAAGTACCAAGTGCTAATGGGGGTGTTTTCAGAGACCCCTGTTATACAGGTAACAGTGTGTCTTCAGAACACCCCCCTTGTTTTCACTATTTTGGATTAGCCCAACCCACTCCGGACAAACAGATTGAAGAACCTACTAGAAGGCCTGGGTCCGGTGGTTTGTTAAGTATTTATTTATTTTTAAGCGTTTCATTTACAGTCATTCCTATTCTACCATGTCAAAGACATCAGCTGTGTGGCAGCATTTTATGAAAATAGAAAATGGAAAAAAAAGGCTAATGCAAAGTTTGCAAACAACAGTTTGTAGATCACAGCTCGACTACAAACATGGCATATCACCTAAAAACGGTAAGCTAACTTGCGCCGTCTGTTTTAAGTATATGAACATATCAGAATTGGCATATTTCAATGTTTTAGTCTAATAATCATTTTATAACTGCAGGCGCACCCGCCCGCAACAGCAGCATCCGAGGACACGCACAGAGCAAAATGATAGTGTCTGTCAATTATTATAACATGACAAAAACAATTGTCTAAATATTCCTCAACAGTTCTTGTCACTAGTTGACATAGTATATTTTCATGGGCTATAATATTGCACAGATGCACGTGATGCAAAACGGTGTCAGAGCCGTCAAAAATGATTGAATCCCCCCCCCCCAGCTTTATTCCTGTGCATTCTCTTTTTCTTTCCCTCCATGCCTCCAAAATCTGAAATCTATATATTGTCTGATGCAATGAAATATAGAAATGATGCAATGAATTATAGGGCTGTCAAGCAATTAAAAAAAATATATGAATTACAAGCTTTGTAATTATTTAATAGAAATGAAATGCCAGTTACCAGTATTTGCCATAAGCATTTTAGAACATTTCAGTGCAAATGGATTTTGGAGATGAGTGAATCAATGAATAAATTGACACTCTCAACTGTGAAAGGCAGTTATATTTCAGGCATGAACTAATCCATCAAACGGCACGAAAATTCTTTACTGCTTAAATTGCACAAAATGGTTCTCTTTCCATCTTGCCCTTTTTTGAAGCCCCAGTCAAATGTGTTTTGGTTGTATTAGGTTGTAAAAGTAAGCTGTGTGTTTTTCAATTAAAAATGTAGCTGCCGTGGCTCCTTTAAGAATAGGGCAGTTGTAGTGAGTGAGTGGAGAACGATGGTCAGTGGCTGGGCTAAGAGAAGACTGCTGTAGCCACGGGAATGTTCAGCAGTGAGTTTTTTAGAGGCAGTAGGCTACAAGTACAGTACAGCTTGCCCATGAATAGTCTCTGCAGCTCCTACACAAGAAGACCTCATGTGTGAGCTCTCGCTATCATTGCTAATATCCATTGTATATGTATCCGTGCTGATATCCATGCTATTGCTATCCATGCTAAAGATGTTAATCATGCTAAAACAGCAGTCTGGTGGCCATGGTGTAATGTCCTGCTATCGACCACACACCATTCTTGGTTTAAGAAAGAATGTAAACTGTTAAACAGGAGGAAACACTGGCTGGAGAGGGACATTTCCATTCACTAGGCCGATGCTCAGTTTTGTTTAGTCATCTGCCATCATGTTTGCAACGCTACTGTGGAACATGTTCAGTGACTTAAAGTGAAACTCTCACCAATAAGCAACTGAGGCTTTATTTGTGATTGAATATGAGTCAAACCTTCGTGTTAAAGTATAATTACAACAAAAGAGGCACTTTTAAGATTTACCTTTTCGTTTTCGGGCAAGCAAATTTTCAGTGGAGTGCAGGGGCACTTTTACGCTAGCATCAAAATCGCTATTTTTAAAACACTAAGAAGGCTCGACACAACGTGAAACTTTGCTCATGGTACCATCAGGGTCTCTACACATGAACACGAGCATTGAGAACATTGTTTGTGTACGCAGAGTTTATTTAAAAGAAGGTTTTTGGACAACTCACCTTAGCAGTAGCATCTCATGGCAGACAAAAAGTGTCGATCACTGAGTGCGACCTAACAGGCATGCTTGAGGAATCAAAATTAAACCATTATTTTGACAACCCTAACAAAATAACATCAGAGCATTGAAACAGTAATGTTCATGTCAGCCAGCATATACACCAATATATTGGTCAGGTTTTAACCCTAAATTCAAGCCCCGACCCTTATACTGAGCCATAAGAAGAAACAAAATCTCATGTTAGAGCATTTTCCTTATGTTAATATCATTTTGAGGATGCTTGCACCATGTAGAGGAAGTATAATAGAAGTATCACAGAAAAAAAACACTCACACATACAGTATATCCCCTGCTTTATGCTCATTTCCCTCATCCTCATGGTATCTAATTCTTATCATGTTCTGTCTTTTTCTCTCTATGTCCTCTACGGTATCTCTCACTCACCAGTTTCCTTCCTTTATTAGACAACAATCACTTGTTAACCAAAGTCTTGAGAGAGTTTGTTTTTTTACAGCAGCACCAGAAATACATCTGAACAATGTCATTTTGGCTGTTATGTCAAATATGTGCTCTGTAATCGTCTTAAATGGGTTTTATCCCACTTTATCTGGTCAAGAACTTTGACTCTAAATGAACATGTCAGCATTGCGAACCGTCTGATGAGAAGAGGAATTGGCTTGTAGTAGGTGTGTAAAGTCTAAAACTAAATTGATTGCTTTTATTACTTGAAGACTACGCAGATACATGAAGTATTTTGATAATTAATCAGAAAACCATTGCTCCCTTTGGTTAATTTTATTGAATACAGCAGCAGGGAATATAAATCCAAATGGGAAATAAAATAAAGAGCCTGAATCCTAAATCTTGTCAATTAGCCTTGGCAGAGCTTCTTTTTCCCTTTAGTCATTTCCATAAACGTATTACAGTAGGATGCTGAAGAGAACAGTATATGTGTACTCTTTCTGGATATGGACGCTGACTAGAAAGTGAAAAAATCTCTGTGTTTTACATCTTCTGTTTGTTCGCACACACTGCTCTTCTAGCTCTTGTCTGTTTAATTGGTGAACCTTTGAATGACCCTGAGTGAGTCGAGCAAGTCTATCATTCTTTAACTTTTCCATGTCTCCTTCCCCAGCCCACATTGCCGATACCAGCCTGATTGAAATGTCCTTTTCCGCGGGATCCAGAAGGAGTTGTTAAAGCAGACATGAATTAATGATTGAATTAATTATCGAAGTCACATACCGTACAATTAATTTTGTGGCTTTGCCTCAGTCTTTTTTCCTCTCCCCGTCCGTGTGTAGAGAATGTCAAGAAACATTTTCTAATTAATTTATGTGTGATTATCAGGGATAGTTTCTGGAAGGTCTCTACTTTCAATTTGTGACAGGCTACAGCAGAGGAGAGAGGGGAGGCTGGGAGAGATGGAGATGGGACTGTGAATGAGGGAGCCGCTGTGCTTGTGAAGTACGTGCCCTCTCTCACACACACACACACACGCACATTTCCTTACTTAGGTGCACACACTAATGGACTTGCGTTTTCTTTTTCTCTGTCACACACTTTCACATTAGGATCACTCCCAAGAAATCCCTCTTTCTCCTCAAGCCATGACTACCTAGTCAGTGTGTTTTTGCTTTGAAACTGAAGTAGGGCTGGGCGATATATCGATATAAAACTTATATCGACATATTTTTTAATGTGATATGGAATTAGACCATATCACATACATCGATATAGTTCAAATTTGCGCTGTGATCCTTGCTCCGGGCAAACCGCTGACCCGGAGCTCTCTGCACTGCTCCCCCCGCCCCTCCCTCCTCCTTCATGCACAGAGAGGGGAGGGGCTGGAACAGACACTCCGGCACTCTTCAACAAACACCTTGGTGGCCGCCGTTGCCCCACACTTTGGCCTTGATACCCCGTGAAAAAAAATCATCACACGGCCACCGGTCAGCGTAGTGAGCTTGCCTTTAATTACAGCCACCTGAGTGCACAGTAGTCACTCACAGTAACTTCAGTGAGTCCGCGGTTCGCGCAGGTGGAGTCTCATCATCACGATGATCTCACGTGAAAGCCTCTCAAACAGCAGCAGCGTCTCAAAACGGAAGAACGAAACTTACAGCACAGCGAGCGAGCGCAGCGTAACGATGATAACGTAACTGACGTATGTGGTAGGATTTAGTCCGGTAAAGTTGGAAATATATTCACAGATTCGAACTTCCCGGATCAATAACTCATAAGTGAAACCTTGTTAAAACACCACTGACGGCTCTTTCCTACCGTAGTAAGGTAGACAACGAGCTACAACCGTATGTTCATCAAAACGAGCGTCTGGACATTAACTCTGGTCTGTATGGTCAGCGAGCTGTGAGACGAGGGCGCAGGGACCGTCTACAAAGTGCAACACTGAAAAGAGAAACTACACAATATATTCAATAACTTCACTATTATTCAGAGTGTAGTGCCACCAAAATCACTCCACACATCAATGGTCTCCTGCTGGTTATTCTACAATTTTTTTGTTTAGAAAAAATGTGCTTTGCCATAATTTTGGGGAATTTCTATTTGGGAGAAATATTCAATAACACTAATATTCAGTGAGGTGTCACAAAACCCACCTCACTCTAACCCTACTTAACAAAAACTGTTTTGTAATGTAACATTAACTTGATATTGGTATTTAAAAAATGTTTTAATACATAATCCATGTCTTATTATAAATTAGGATGTTATGGTATCAGTCTGAAAGGTAAATCAACAAATCATATTTGGCTTTGATTTTGACTGAACATTTGCTCTCACTTTGCATAAAAATAGATAAAATTATTGATTTGATTGTGAAACTCACTCTTTTTGCTTTTAGAGACACCAAGTTTGATTTATACTGAACTAAATATACGTCCAAAGGACCCAAAACAATGTTTTTGATTTCTCTCAATTAGTTTTTTTTTCTTCATAACCTGCAGGTAATATTTTTAGTTTGAGTCGAATGTGAATTGCGTATGCACATTGCACACTGCACAGTCAGAGCACATGTCAAGTACCGTAGCTCTCTTTCAGCATGCTAGCCAAGACGAACCATTTAACATCGCGGATATCGTTTACTTAAGTAGCAAAGCAGTTGCTGATAATTAAAGTTTTAGTGTTCTAGTCCAGGGTTACTTACATATTGACCAGACAATATCTGCCCTCTTTTAGATGAGGCAGTCGGCCTTGAATGAATCTCTAGCCAGAGAATCCCAATATTTACTCTGTGTACTCCTTGTGGCTTAACTGCTATAGTCTTTTCTTATAGAGTTTATGAAATGGAAATTACAAGTTATTTTTAAGTAAGGTCAAATATAATGTGAAAAATAGTTTTGTTATATGTAAATGAATTAAGTGATGTCAGTGCAAACATTAATTCATGTTAATTTAGTTAAAAGTGAATACATTAGGTTGGTTCAATTTCAATTTATTAGTTTGGTTCAATAACTAAAATGTTAAGAAAATCATTTGGATCAAGGCAAAGAATTAAGGTTGGGTCAAGTGCAGTATTATTGTTTACATCAACATAAAATAATCAGGTCATAAGAAGTAACTCAATTCAGATTCTGCGAAGTCAAATATTTTAGAGTTGATATCTGGACATCATTTTTTTTAGTTTGAGCAAGGTTATATTATTTTCAGGGTATAAGCGTGTTTAACACTGTCTTTATTTCATAATGGGTGAAATGCTTTCTTGACGGATAGTTGCAGATTTTTCTTTAGATCTACCCTAATGTAATATTTACATGCTATATAAGTGAAAGAGTTGATGGGTGCTGTTATCATTCTCTCTCTAATTTTTAGCCATGATATGCAACTACACTGCAACAAATAGTTGCCCTGAATGTGGCTAAAAACATTCATGGGATCAATGCAAAGTGGGCAAGTCCCTCTGGGCCCAACGGCCCCCTTGACTCAGATCTCTAAGGGGCCATCCACATGGAAGCACTTTTGTGTGTAAACGCACATATTTTGCATCGTTTTGGCCGATCATCCACATGGATCTTGTAAACGCACTTTTTTGAAACCTTGTCTCAGGGTGGAAAAATCTGAAAATGCTGCCCTTGCGTTCTCGCGTGGACGGCGAATCCGCATACTTCAATGACACCATCGGCCCACCCCCCGACCTCTAGCCTTCGACCTCTTAACACTGCAACGTCTCATAACAACAACAACAACAATGGCGGACTACATGCTTGTGTTAATGCCGCAGAAGATATTGAGCCTATTAGGGTTACTAGGGCAAAAAATTTTGCTCGTCTGCCACTTCACTGAGCGAAAAAGGTTTGTGGACAACCGATTAGCCATTTTTGTCTTCTTCTTGTTGTGTTCAGTTTCTCCTTCTACTGTCTGTTTGTATACAGTGCGCAAGCTTTATGTGCATGCTCCGTCTCTTCTTCTCCGTTTTTGGTGAATTTCAAGCACCACCTATAGGTCTGGAATATGAACTACAGCGTTTTGAGTCGTTTGTCATACAATAGATCGATTTGGACGCAAATATTCTTGAGACGATGCCAAGGAAAACCAGGGAAAAAAAGATCGTTTTGTTACGTGTGGACATGGCCTAAATCACCACCCACATCTCACTGCTGGCATTTGTTAACCAATTTAAATTCCGTAGGTCTGTTGCAGTGCTGATTGAAGAGACACACTTTTTTTGGGGGTGGGGGGGCAGAAAAATGGCATGCACTTCTTCTACTCTAGGACAGCTGCATTGTGGTCACCAATGCTATGTAAAGCCTCCAGTCCATAGTTATATGGTCCCTCTGTCAAAGTCTAGTTTAAAGACATTTGTTATTTTAGAGGCTTCTGTATATGATGCGCAATTCTAAATAAATATGCAAATTTGGGTTCAGTTCGTATTTCAACATAAAAAAAAAGCACTATGCAGAGACTGGGACACATGGGGAGCTAATAGTGGCCCAGCAGCTCATGGGTCTGCTTCCCTGTGGTTAACCACACTTCCACCTGTACATGGGGTCATGAGCAGAAAATAAGTGTATCCTCTTGGGACAATGCTCAAAACATTTGATGCCCTTCTGCATACTTTATTAGATCATAAGATATTGTTAGTTAACATTTACATCAAAATGAGCATGGTAATAGCAAACTTAATCAGCCTGTGGAGAGCATAGATGTGCCCAGCAAATTTCAAAGCAATCAGCGTTGATGCAGCTTTGTTTCTTGCACCAACAGTTGGACCTGGAACAAAACCAACAAACACACATTTAACATTGCACCGTGTCTTACTGATGAAAGTGGTTTACATTATTTTGAAAATGGTGTGTTGTACATGATTTCGCCTCATCTGTTTTATGACTGATTGGATAATGTTGGACTCTTTCTCACACACTCGCATATGGCGCTACATTTCTTTCTGTCCGCATCAATAAAACTCTGTGCCAGCAGTCAGCTGATTGAACTCCAAAATGAAGTTTTTGCATGTGAATGTCAGTATTCTTCGTATTTGTTTGTGTTCAGTGAAAAGGCGGAGGAAGGGGAGAAGGGCTCATCTCATCAGCAGTAGCCCTGTCACTTGTTCTGTTTTCACACCCTGTCCTCTGAACAGAAAAAAATGCCTCTAGTTTTTTCCCCCCTCATTTTATCTTTCTTCGCATATTTGTGAATTTGCATGTTTGCTTCTTGCTCTTTTCCTCGTGGTGTATGTATTTTGTAGATAAAAGTTCAGCAGTGCAGTTAAGAGAAATTAGTTGGGTAAACAGTGGTAAATGTCAATGATAAAGTTCTGTTGAAGCTCATCTGATTAGTGGGGCTACGCAGGTGTCTTATCTTGCCTGTGCAACAGAGGGTAAAATGGAAATGATTGCGTGGTCCTGAGCAGTAGATGCCTATCCCAGAAATGTCTATCTGCTGCCGAGCTGAGCCTGCTGGACTCCAGGGACCCAGGGGTGCTGCATGGAAGATCATGGAGAGAGAGACAAGAAAGGAAAAAGGAGGTGCAATCAGCTCTTTCTTGTTGTTAGATTGAGGCCTTTCATCAACCAGCATTGTAAATAATGTGAGTGGATGATGAAGTATTCATGAGTCCAAAATTTAGGCTTTTAAGGAGATTTTTTCAAAATGAACAAAGGGGAAATATTTTAACCTTTCTCATTGAACATTGATTATCAAAATGATAAGCCTATAAATTAGTACGACAGAAACACATTTATATAAATAAGGATATAGCATTATATAGTGTTATTAATTAAGCCAATGAGATGCATAGAATGTTTTTGTATAAACACTGATACCTGCCATTGTCACAAATGTGAAAAAGAATCCTGCTACTTTAGGAAAGACATTTTACTGCATACACTTGTAATGAGTCTTTGCAGACTTTGCTGATAATTTTTACAAAATACAATGTATGGCTTAAAAAGGTAAAATTTTAAATTGATGAAATATATAATGACATTTCTGTGTGAAATCACAAAGATTCCACTTAAAGCAACATTATTCAATATACTTTATGCTGACATTGAATCAAATGACTTCGTAATGTAAAAGATGTCGCTTACAGTGACAAAACTTACCCACCAACCACCATCACTTTTTCCCAGTTGAGCTCTCTGCATTTCAAATGAGTGAAAGAGCCCTAAGAAAAAAGAAATGTAGAAAACCTGCCCCCATAAAACATCCAAAACACTTTAACTTTAGGACAGGCATAATGTTCATGTTGGATCCCATCCTGTGCTGAAGTGTTAATGCACCACTTAGAGCACCACCTGATAGAGCATGCACCATGTTCCATGGCAGATTCTGTAGCAGCCTGGGTATGATTCCAGTATGGTTACTTTGCTGCATGTCTACCCTTCTCTCTCACCTTCTGTCCAGTCTTCATCTGTTACTATCAACAAAATAAAAGTATTAAAAGCCCCCAAAAATAAACTTGAAAAAATAAAAAGGTTTTCATGGCACACATTGATTATTTGAGATCATGTTCAATAAACAAAATACAAATGTATACGCATAAATGATCAAAAATGTTGCCTTATGTATACACAATGGGAATTGGCCCATCATATAGAAGCAGTTGAGAATGTCTGCAAAAACTTATGTTCTTATATCCTTACTTATAAGCCTTTATATTATAGTATATTTGGCAGATGTAAATGCATTTAACGTTTAAACGTAAAACAAAACCTTGTCTTTTCTACCATTAACAGAACTACACTATTTGTCCTGTTTCCTATGAGGACTGGAGAGGATAGGAATGGGAGGCATTGGGATTTGTCATTCAGTAGAGGTTAAACCCCACCTATTAGTGTGAGGTCGGAGTAGCACGTAGATAAAGATTTCCTGTTGTGTGGTGTCAAAAAATCAATGGCTCTGCGGCGATGTGCTCATTTGATATCAACAATAGTCTTTTTAAAAATCAATTAGGCCGAATACAGGAGAACATCAGTGTTGGGTAACACCTTTCTTTTTTTCCTGTTTATTTTTCATTGATATTCAATCAGCGCGGCTCTTTTTTGAGGGTGTTCCTATTGGATTACCAGGTACAACTGCATGATGCATGTTTTTTGCATATGTGGTTCCTTGCAAACCAAGCTAAGGTTTCTCAATGTTGAAACTTTAGAAACACAAAAATCTACAGATTGACACCATCTCTGGAGACAACTGTTTTTGGATTTGGTGCCTGTTGGTTTATTAAGCAATGAATGACCCAAAATAGATTTCTGATCAGCAGACTACGTGATGAATCGTCCAGACCTCTCAGATAATCTTGGACTGGTCTGCTCCCCGCCTTTAATTAAAACAAGCTTCAGACTGTGATCTCATATCGTTCAATGTTTTATTTTTTTTATTATTATCTAATTTGACACCCCAATCATTTATAGTGTTGAACTGTTGAGGCTTTTCTGCGATAATCCCTATAACTACCGAAAGAATGTTTTTTACTAAATTAAAATGTGTAATTCCCTTTTTCTCACAGCATTTACAGTAGATTATCCTTAATCTGTATTTTTTTTATCTGCAACACAGAAGAAGGATTAGTCATTCAAACAAAAGGGGACCCAAGCTAGTACAATGTGGAACTCCACAGTCTGTAATCTCTTTTTGGCAACATATTTGATTTGCTTTTTACACACTCAATGACCAATGTTTCCATATCAAAGTAAAAAAGAAATGCAATTAAGGCAAACTTCTAAAAAGAACTGAATTGTGAATCACTGCCAGTTTCCTCACTGCCCACAGATGGAAAAAGCTGCAGGTTTAATTATTTTCCCTCTAAATTAAGTCCTCTAAGAATTAATCATCTCAAAACACAACAATCCATCTACCTGATTAAGCATCAAAACATCATAAGTCATTCCTTGTGCATGCGTGCGTGCGTGCGTGAGTGAGCGACTTTGACTGTTTTATAATAAAATAAAACACTGTTCATCTTAAATACATGATGCGCTGTTTCCTTACTGACATTTGTGTTCTTGAGCATGTTTAACCTATAACTTCACCAAGGCATTCAAAACCTGACTTCCATCATTTCATCAATCAGCATGAAATATTTCACAATATGGGGTTAACAGTAGGTTCCCATTTCCTGATTTAAGCATTATTGTGTTCCTAGTTGAAATCACTCATAAATCTAAATAATTATCACTGTTGTTACACACTGCCCACCCCCCAAAAAAGGCACACATTCAAATATTTCGTTGGACCGCCTTTAGCTTTGATTACAGCACACATTCACCATGGCATTGTCTTGAAGCATATTCAGTGTCACAACACTTATTTCCATCCAGAGTTCCACTAATTTTTCACTAAGATCTGGTATTGATGATGGGAGAGTCTGGCCGCCGCCAAAAGTCTTCTCCAGCACATCCCAAAGATTCTCAATGTGGTTAAGGTCTGGACACTGTGGTGACCAATCCAAGTGTGAAAATGAATTCACATGCTCACTGATCCACTCTTTCACAATTTGAGCCAGATTAATCATGGCATAGCCATCTTGGAATATGCCCGTGTCATAATGGAAGAACCTGGTCATTCAGTGTATCCAGGTAGTCAGCTGGCTTCATTTTTATATAAACATAATGTGGCTGAACCTGAACCTGACCAACTGAAGCAACCCCAGATCATAGCACTGCCCCCACAGGCTTGTATGGTGGGCACTAGGCATGATGGCTGCTGCACTGAATCTGCTTCTCTTCATACTCTGATGTGGCCATCACTCTGTAAAAGGGTAAACCTGGACTCATCATAACACAACCTTTTTCCATCACTCCAGAGTCCAATCTTTATGCTCCCCAACAAATTGAGGCCCTTTTTTTCCTGATTAGGCTCACTGATAAGTGTTTTTGTCTTACTACACAGCTGTTTAGTCCCAATCCAGATCTCTTCACATTGTGCTTTCACTATTAAACAGCCACTAGCAGGGGCGTCGCTAGGAGTGCAAAACATCCTGGGCTTTAGCCTTGCAGACAGTGTTGCCTCAGTTACCTTGAAAAAGTAATCTGATTCCTGATTACTGATTACTCCTTTAAACTCCTTTGAAGCTTGATAGTACTTTGTCGCCAGCACAGAGTGTACAACAACCTTAATATTCTCATCTTTAGCTGTCAAGAACTCAAAATAATGACTGTTTCCAGGTTGAAAACGCACATCTCTGTCCTTCCTCCATTGATTTTGTGTTTGTGTGGCTGTGTGGTGTTACACCTGAGTGTCCTCGTGCTGAAAACGTGACTTTTCACAGATGTGACATCACTCCTCGAGACCCAAGAAGAAAGCAAAAATATATATTTTTACAGAAGAAAATCACAAAAATAATAGTAACACACAGTGACTTGAATAAGTCACTTATTCAATTTTATTACTGGTTTGGAAGTATTAACGTGTTAGATTACTCGTCACTGAAAAAAAGTGGTCAGATACCGGCATCACCGCCCGCAGATAGAGTCTTTTTTTAAAGGGGTTTCGGGGGATTCCTCCCCCGGGAAATTTCAAAAATTGGGCTGTTAAAGATGCAATTTCAATGTAGTTTGAGACAGAAAGGAAGGCCAGTCGTTGGGGTCCTCATTGTCATCGTCATATATACACCAGTTTTAGAGTCACTGCATTGGCTCCCCGTGTGCTTCAGGATCGATTTTAAGGTTCTTTTACTGGTTTTTAAATGTCTTAACGGCCTTGCGCCCTCCTACTTATCTGACCTGCTTTTACCATATCAACCCTCGCGGACCCTGAGGTCCTCCGTCTCTGGCCTTTTATCCATACCATAACCAAGAACTAAAACCCACGGTGAGGCGGCATTTAGCCACTATGGCCCCCGCTTGTGGAACAGCCTGCAGGAGAACCTCAGGTCTGCAGAGACTGTTGATATCTTTAAGGGAAGGTTAAAGACACACCTTTTTAATCAGGCTTTTAACTAATATTTTAAATTCTTATTCCATTCTTATGTGGTTCTATCATATTTTATGTTGTTGTTTCTATCTTGTTTTAAAAAAAAACTATTTTCATCTTAAATAATTGTATTTTTATTTATTTTCGATACTATTTAATTTTATTTATTATTATCTTGTGTATTTTATCCTTTTAACTGTTCACTCCATTTAATTATCTTTTGTCAGGGTTTTTATTCTATCTTATGTCTTTAGTTTTTAAGGGTTAACTCCAGAGTTTCCTCAGGGGGGTCCTCCACACTGGGAGCAATGTCTGGGCTGCTGCTGGGGGTGCTGTCCTTGGGTCACTTCGGCCCGGCCAGCTGTCTGTCAGGGTCGGGGGGCCTGGGCACTGCTGCCCCCCGTGGCACAGCCTGTGACTCCTCCCAGTGTGGACGACCCCAAAGGTGGCGTTTCCTCAATCCTCAGTGCCTTGCCATGTCTCCCTATTGCTAGTAGTAAGAGTATGCAGGTGTGTGTGTGTGTGTGTATGTATGTATGTATGTATGTATGTATGTGTATGTGTATGTGTATGTGTATGTGTGTGTGTGTGTGTGTGTACGTATGTGTGCATGTATATGTGTGTACGTTGTGTGCATGTATGTAGTACGGAGGGTGGGAGGGAGGGGCTTTCTTTATTATTGTTTTATGTTTCCTGTGTAAAGCACTTTGTGCTACATACTCGTGTATGAAAAGTGCTCTATAAATAAAGTTGATTGATTGATTGATATTTTTTTATCACAAATAAAGCTAATTTTCCCTCACTATAGGCCTACTGAGTAATGTTTACGTTAAAGATATTATAGCCTGTAATAAGACCTGTGCTGTGTGCATAGGCTGTTAGAGCAGGTAGAACATTCCCTATTATAATTTCTTGGCTTCACTGTCTATCTGCATTAGGCCTACAGGAGGCTTTGCATATATACGGCCGGCTCAGCTGCCCCAGCGCGCAGTAATCATTAATAGCAGGGAAGAGTCCAAGTGAAGGCTTGCTGGCAGGAGAACAGCCAAGTCGGTCATTTTGACCGTTTTCATATTTATATGTGCAATAACTTTGTCTGATATTTTAATTAGAATAGTTTTTATATAAATTACGTAAAAGACAAAGAAAATATGATACGTTTTACCTATTTCGGCCATAAGTGGTCATATTGACCGCACATCATTTCGCAGGGTTTCATTGTTACATTTTTTGTGCTTATTTGTGAATGTACTCGTAAGTTAATTATTATGTAGATGTATTATACAGCCTGGTTGGAACCATGGGCAAACAAAAATGGGAATTCCTCCTCTGTGAAACAGCAAGCGGAGCTGTTCAACACGAACGTGCTGAAGTGATGCGACTTTGACTGTGAACCAGGGAAAGCCGAGGAAGAATGTCTGCATCCAGAGCACCGTGCACACAGGTGTGGGCACCTTTAGTGGGGCGAAGGCAAAACCAGAGTCTGTGATGTACTACAACAACACAAAGTACAGTGAGGACCCGGACCAGATGGCAAGGGCGTACTTCGTCAAAGGCTGTACGGAAGATGGCCAGTGGTGGTCTTCTATAACACCCTTGACCTGGCTGGGATCAATGCCCACATCAATTCAAGGAGCATCAGCAGCAGGAGAGCCCGGAGGAAAGTCCTGCAGCAGCTGGCAGAGGAGCTGAGGGCAGAATACATGGAGGGGAAAGCGGCAGTCGGCACAAGGTGGGCAGCAGCGGAAGCAACCAACGCAGCAGCTAACTCTAGGGTTGTGGAAAGCGCACTGTTATGCCCTAACCAAGATATCGATCATTAAGATTACTTGGATCAGATCTAACTGGAAAGAACCCGCCACAGTGGCTGTGCTGGTGACAATGTGCATTTGTGGCTGCTGGCCGTTCAATATGCAACCACATAAAAACCTTTCATCATTAGGCAATTATATTTGATTTATTTATTTTTTATTTTTTCCAAGGCACTGAGATCTGGGGCTAACAGAATTTTGTAATTTCAGTGATCTCCTTAGATGTTTTTTTTGCTTGATGCAGGCCAATAATTTGACCCTTCTAAAACAGAGTAACATCTTTTCCACAACCACAGGATATGTATTCCTGCATCGTTGTTTAAAAAATGAGAAGCTTCTCACTGCATCAGTAAGAGTTGAATAACTTGTTGCCAGCAGTAATTATCCAATGGAAGGCTCTGATCTATTTGCTTAGTTAAATCCAATTGAGGAGTTTTCTTTGGCCAGGCAGTGTCTAAATACTCTCAACAGTGGTCAACAAAAGGTTGTAACACTGAGGACAAACATATTTAAATTGAGTATGTATGTGTTGCTGCTTCATTATCTCATACATGGCCACTCCAGAGATCAAAGGACAACTTTTGTGAGTCTAACAGAGATGGTGGGAATCGACTTATTGTATTGACCAATATGCTATTTCAGTATAGCAACTGATGAAGCAATATCAGCAACTGTGTGTGTGTGTGTGTGAGATTCTTTTTAATTGTATGTCTATATTTTTTACATCAGCATCACAGTCAAAAATAAAGTAATTCTCTTGGAATGGATATGATTCGGTTGAACTTTATATCGTTGCTTTGTGTATTTTCCAGTGCCCGAACTCTTTTTTTAAAGAACTGAATAGTTGGTAGACTAAGACTGGCAAAACAAAAACGCACACACACATGCACACATTTACACACACACACACACACAAACAAAAAAACAACACTGATCAAACAATTTCTCATACATCATCAACACCATCCTGGTCTCTTCTAACAGCTGTCTGCCACTTTCAGCTCTACCCCCCTTCCACCTCGGCCCCCACATTGGTTAATTGTGTCTGACTGGCATGTCAGGGAAGAGTCCGTATTGAGTCTATGGAAGAGTCCGTTGCACTGAATGTACAGTACAGTATACAGCTGTGTAGGGGGTAGTATCGTACAGAGCAGTTAGGGTAGTAGTAGCCAGTGCAGCCATGTCAATAAGGACTACTGGGTTATTCTGCAGGTCTATGGTGGCAGTAATTAACAGGGATTAGTATTATTGGAGGCTTCAGGTTACCCCATTGAACACAGCTAACCTGCTGGGATTAGCAAGCAAACTCATTAGTGGAGGTGCACCGATAGCACCTTCTTTCTACCAGTATGAAATCACATTGTTTCATAAAAGTCACGCCCTGACTACCTAATCTACAGTAATTTATGATGCCCATAATTATTTTGTTATATGCCATAATTTGCATTTAGTTGCAGTATGTACATATATATATATATATATATATATATGTATGTATGTATGTATGTATGTATGTATGTATGTATGTATATATATATATCTTATATTATATATATATCTATAATATATATGTATGTCTGTATGTATATATCTATCTCTATATATATATCTCTTGTCTAATTCTCTTATCTCTCTCTCTATGTGTCTCGTATCTATATCTATCTATCTCTATCTTTGTATATTCTATCTCTATCTATATCTCTGTGTCTCTGTTCTCTCTCTCTGTCTCTCTCTCTCTCTCCTGTCTCTTCATCTCTCGTGTTCTCTCTCTCTCTCTATGTCTCTTATTGTCCTATCTCTCTTCTCTCTCTCTCTCTCTCTATCCTCTCTCTATCTCTCTCTCTGTGTGTCCTCTCTCTCTCTCTCTCTCTCTCTCTCTCTCTCTCTCTCTTCTCTCTCTCTCTCTCTTATATCTTCTTTGTCATAATGATGTTAAAGTGAAAGTTCATGTCTTTTGATGTCGAGTTGTATGAGGCACTTATCCTTAGTTAGTGTATTACCTGCAGTAGATGATCATCAGCTTTCCCTCTGTGTGAAGCAGCTCAGCACCGACAGGGAAGCAGAGCATTGTACTGCTAAACAGGACCAACAGCAGGGCATATTTTAGCCACCTTGAAGAAGGCAAACCTTAAACCTTCCTTTGGCACAACATTCCCTCAACTGAAGGTTGCAGGGTTGAATGTTATAGAGCATGCACATGGCTAAGGTGGAAAAGTAAAAGTAAAAATTGATTTTAATTAAATGGATCTTGACGTTGCAGCATCTACTTCAAAGCATTCATGTCATGTTACCACTCATCATTAAACACAGTCGCTCCACTAGAGCAACCCAAATTTTAAGGCTATAAAGAATAGTGAGTCAAGAATGTACAGAACCACATGTCTACAGTTCCAGTATGGACTCAGTGTGTTTGCCTTGTTTATAGGGTAATATCTGTGTTGGCTAACTGAGGTCAAATCCTTGCACCATTTCACAATGAGGGTCAATTGAGCTGGTCAGGCTGATAAAAGTCCCATGCGGTGAGGTTTGACCAATGGCACAGAGGCAGACTGGACATTGATGGAGTGCTGAGATAAGGAGGGTCAGAGTGGCCAAACTGAGGCCCCTAGGACGATAGGAGATAGGATATTGGCTGGACAGACTCTGGACTTCAGACTCTGCAGACAGCAGGTTAGACTGTCTGAGGAGTCATGTTTGGGTTGACACATGACCTGGAACTGAAATGTGATGCTGACCCAACTTGAACATGGAACATTTGGGTCAAAAGCCCAACAGAACCAGACAACCATCATGTGTCAGGAGACCAGACCCCAACAACCTGGATGTTTCCTTTCAAATTTAGTGTCATCTGACAAAGAAATTACCAAAATACGTGAAATCGAGCTCTACCCAAAACATTCAGTCATTCAATGAAAAATTCAGCCCAACCTGACCCGAGCACAGCAGGTCAGGTCAGCTCTTGTTGCGTCTGGCATCTATGTCACTCTCCCATGTGCACCAGGGCAAGAGAATAAAAAAGTAGACCTTGTTACAGTGCAACATATACTATGACCTGCCGACAAAGTTTGTCAGCACTTGTTTGAAAAACTGTTAAAATGTGCCTGCAGTGATTAAAGTAGGCTACATGAAGTCATTTTATGTAGTGCACTGACTTGGTTGACTTTATTTTGATCTTATTAAATCGGATATAATCAAGTCAACTAGTGTTATAAGATTGTATCCCTGTGTGACCTGTGTGTTATCATACCGTGTGTCATTGTAACTCTGAGCAGCAAGTAAGGAAAAACACACAAATTCCTGTGTTGCAACAGTCCATAAAACAATATTTTCAACCACTATCTGGCATTTAAGAACTCATTTTATTAAATAAACATTTATTTCTCACCGCACCTCCCACTTTCTTCCCTCAAACCACACTCCTTCCTGCTCCCTCCTCCCCTTCCATAACCCCACCATCACCACCTCCTCCCCTCCCCACCCCACCGGCTGTGGGAAAGCCATTTTATCAGCGTCTGTCTGTTGTTCTCTGGTGGGGATAGATACAGAGAAGATAGATGAGTGTTTTGACATGGAGAGTGTTAGACAAACACTCTTATCGGGCCCGCCACTTTAGACCGACCCCCCGAAACAGTCGCTTGAACCATGGATGAGATGAGGAGGGGAGGAGGGTATGAGGCAAGGTGGGGAGACTGATTTTAAATTAGTTTTGATCAGAGAGAGCTGGATGGATGGTCATGACGTGAAAGCTTCTCCAGAAGTAGACCCTGAGGCTGCTCATGTAACTGAAACAGTTGGCATTAATCCCATCCAGTCAGTCGCTGCAGTTCTTAGTACAAAACTCACCAGTGTTGCTCAGACTTCATTCCTTCATTTATCCTCTTATGTGAAGAGACTTCTCCAAACTTCTGACTGCTGCTGTGTCTGCACCCTTAGGTTTTAAATAGATAGAGCAGTCTTCCATGCCTCCGGGCTAACTGGCTCCATCTGGGCTGCAGCTTGCTCAGACCACAGCCGTCATTGCTATCCTTCTTCAGTTATCACTTTCAGGAAGTACACAAGAAGTTTCCCCTGTTTGGAGCAGCCAGGACAGAAAGTGCTCAGCTTGTATCAAACTCCCCCATGCTGTTGAGCTGCAAATGGTTTATGCTGGATGGTCTGAGCTGCTGCAAGGGCATATCAAGTCTAGGACACATGCTGCTTTTGCCAGTAGTTTCCTTTTTTCCCCTTTTCAAGCCTGTCACGTGATCCCTGCGAAAAATGGTGGGTCATGTTTCAACCAGTTGGACTTTTAAAGGCTGAAACCAGTATTTTGATTAGCTACTATAGTTTCTACCAATTAATAGTATATTTGAGTGTTTCCCTATTTATGCAGTGAGAGAGAACAGTCTCAAAATGAAAAAAGACCAGTTACTGACCTGGCCAATTATTTGGGCCTTATCGGTATTGTTTGTGTCTGATTTCTGTCAAGATTCATTAACTGCGCTAATTGGCTCTGATACAGCATCCTCAGTGTTAGTGGTCCCGCCCAGAGTACATCAGATTGGTCACATGCAGTGATGAGAATAATGGCGTTAAAATAAACAGCGTTACTAATGCCGTTATTTTTCTTAGTAACGGGTAATCTAACTAATTACTATTTCCATCGTTATAACGCCGTTAGCGACAATTAAATGTGGCGCGTTATAAACTGAATCCGACTTGGCTCTCAGCCACAGCAACTGCAAAGCTGTTGGTTTTTTCTTTGGTGAGGGAGGAGGGAGGAGGGATACAGCTGCATAAGTGATGATGATTGGCTAAGGAGTAAGAGTTTGTACGCCAATCAGAGGCAGTGTTCAGTTTACACACAAACCACACACGCACACAGCAGCCTCACACACTGGCTGAGCTGCAGCATTGGCGAGTCCAGGGGGAAAGTGTTTGTCCACGTCTGTTGTAAGCAACTCTAATCTAATGAATCATCTCTCAGCGGAACACGCTTCTACAAAACTAGTGGCCAGAAACACCGTTGTTGACACTGTTGATGATGACAGCAGGACAGGTGTGGCTAACGTGAGCTCCGATAACACAGGAAGACACGGAGCTGTCTGAGCAGCTACAGCTGGATGTTTCTGCTCCAGCTTCACAAAAACTTGACACAGACTGAAGTGAATGTTCTGTGTAGGTACCTGTGTATGCAGTTCTACTCTATGCAACTGGCTTGTGAAACCTGCTTGGAAAAAAATATATTTAAACTTTTTCTTAAAAGTAACGCAATAGTTACTTTCCCTGATAACTAGTTACTTTTATAGTGGAGTAATTCAAAATCAAAAAAATCAGTTAATTTTGGGACAAGTAACTTGTAACTTTAACTAATTACTTTTTAAAAGTAACATGCCCAACACTGGTCACATGTCACCTGTAGTAACCTGTCAACATTGAAGAATCTTTGTCTGCAAAGTAACTAGTAGCTAATGTAGTGAAGTTGATGGTTATTCAAAATTTTGACACTAAGGTTCTAATTGTTACTGCAAATGTATATCGGTAATCAGTTCCCTTGATTATAAATAATCTGTTTCGGTATTGCCCCTGAAAAAAAATATTGCTTGATCACTAATAGAAACTGTAGGAATGTTTTATTCTTTCTCTCCTTCCAGATGACTTGGAGTTGAGTAAAGATGGCTGTGACAGCAGGGTGGTGGCTGGCAGGGACCTTCACCCAGACACAACTTGGGGCCCCTATCCAGGAATCCTCCAATCAGAGGGCAGCACAGATGATCAGGAGGCAGAGGTAAGAGCTCTAAAGTGATCACTTTCCAGTAACCATTGTAAGGATTGGGTCACAGCTACTGAGATGAGTTATTTCAACAGATTATTCATTCGTGTATCAAAGAGCTCTCAGCTTTCTTAAGTAAGATCATGGTAATGTAACCATTCTAAAAATATAGAGGGGTTGAGGTCTGATTAATCTACAGACTAAGCTACAATTTATTGATCTTCTGAATTTGAGATGTCTCTCTCTGCTTTTTGGTCTTTCTTGCATCATATTTCACGTCTTTTTTATTATTCACCATAATAAATCCACTAATTCTTTGCTGTTGTCAGAACCACAAAACATGTTGTGACACTGTTGAAGAGGTTATGATAGCACACAACACAGGGGCTGGCCATGTATGCTGATTGTCTATGCATTGCAAATGGCATCAGTAGGGCTGTTTTGTCATTTTTGGGTCGATTACACAGGAATTTGTTATCAAGGGTCTTTTTTTAACTCAAAGCTTGAATATTTACATATAGGGCATTTAGCCGACACTGATGGCGTTGGCTACCATGCAAGGTGCCAACCAGCACATCAAGGTCTCAGCTGGAAAAGTTAAAGGGTCAGAGGTCAGATGGTTCTCTAACAAAGAGAGACAATAATTAAACAACTTATCTAATATGTGTGTGACAGACAACTGAAAACAGCTGTGTGTATCTTTGCGTGTGTGTGTTCATTGGGAAGAGTATGTGGGACCGGATGGAGCTCTATCATAGGCTGGGTTTTTGCATCATGTGCAAGTCCATCTAATCATATGATACTGATGTTGGGAGAGGCTTCCTGGCAAGGAGCGCAACTCAAGCAAACACATACACACACACACACACACACACACACACACACCCCCACCCACACACAAGTGCACACACACACACACACACACAAGCGCGCACACACCCACACACACACACACACACACACACACACAAGCGCACACACACACACCCACCCACCCACACACAAGCGCACACACACACACACACCCACACACAAGCGTGCACACACACACACACACCCACACACAAGCGCGCACACACACACACACCCACACAAGCGCGCGCACACACACACACACACACATGCTGGATCATTTACACACACACACAAACACTTAACCCATTTTTGCAATGATCTATGTTGCTATAACTGGTTCGCTTGTCTTACCTTGAATTACATTTTCAGCTCCAGGTTTTGAATGTAGCTCAGCACATTTGAATCCAACCCAGTTCAACCAGTCCACATCTAGGTTCAAACCAGTTCATATCTGATACACAAAAAATGTCAGATGGACTTTATACCGCACATTCATGCCTTTCCCCATCAGTACTCTCTCCTCTCCTCTCCTCTCCTCTCCTCCCAGCCCTCTCCAGACTCCCGTTCCATCCTTTCCCCTCCTCTCCTCCTCTCCTCCTCTCCGCCCAGCCCTCCCCAGACGTCCGCCTGTCTTTTATCTCCATATGGCGCCATCCTCCTGGACAACAACCCCCAGTGATTGATTCCTGCTTGATAGGCTCTCATTTCTAAGATTTTGTTTATCATCAGTGAGGTTCTGAGTGTACAGATAGATGTCTATGCATGTGAGTGTGTGTGTGTGTGCATGAGCACTCACTCACACATTCCCTCACCCATCACCTTTTGTTCTTTCCCTCCCTTCCGCTGCCATACAATGTTATTCCTCCTTTAAAGTGAACATCCATTTCTGTTTTTTTGTTGTTGTTTTTTTTGTGCTTTGCATTCACATGGAAAGCATCTGGTTCTGACTCTTAATACCCGTTTTTCTCATCTTCCACAATTTCTGTCCCCGTCTTCCTCCCCTCCTATTTGTGGACTGAAGAGGCGAGGAGACGGACCTTCAGTATCTGCTGGAGATAGTGGCTATAATCTCACATTCCTCCTGTGTTTCTCCTCCTGTCACTCCACATCCTCCCCCTTCTCTATCCATCCCTCCATCACTCCCTGCCTCCCTCCCATGTGGGTCAGCAGGGGTCAGGGCTATCCTCTTCAGTGTGTTGGATAGAGAAATCTGCTCATTCCTGCAGCTCGAACCTTCACACTGCATTCCCTGATTGGTTTTTAGAAGAGTGGATGTAAAGGATAAGCTCACCTACATACCTTTTCTGTGACGAGGAGAATACATTTCAGTGTCAAATAGTACACTTTTCATGTAGTAACTGATTAAGAAGATAATTGTAAAAAGAGTTACAGAAATGAAGTTGCACAGTTCACAACTGTAAACTTCTCATTGCAACCACAGTCTGATCTACTGCTCCATCCCAATTTCATACTACACACCAGCTGTATATACACTACTCACAATAAGTTAGGGATATTGTGAGAGACTCAGTGGATTTCATACATACGGTGTTTGTTTCACTTCAGAGAGTTTTGGGATAAGGAGGCAATTGTATTGGGGTGATAGACACACCTCATTTTGTGTTTTCCACGTAATGGTCTCACTGTGTACAGTGTGCCTTACATATTGGGGCCAATACCAAAAACTAAAAGACAACCCTTTTCAATGTGGCATCAATTTCAACATTCTGTGGGTATAAAAAGCTGATATTGTCAGTAAGTCATTCCAAGTTCATCATTCAAACAGCCATGAACACACGACGTCACTTAACGGACGAGCAGTGCCACCTGGCCATAGCGCGCCTTCGGGTCTGTGGCAGGCAGTCAGATGTTGCTCGTGAACTTGGTGTGTCTCAAAGTGTCATCAGCAGACTTGCATCAAGACACAGAACTACTGGCAGAGTTCGTGACAGACCCAGGAGTGGAGCCCCACGAGTGACAGACCGCAACGATGACCAGTACCTAAGGACCTATGCACTCAGACATCGTTATGCAACTGCCACACAGCTGCAGGCCCAGTTACGAGATGTGAGGGGTACTAGGGTTTCCAGACAAACCATTCGAAACCGACTCCACCGCTTTGGCTTGAATGCCAGACGACTGTTGCAGGTGACTGCACTGACACCAAGACACCACCGTGAACGTTTGCAGTGGGCACAAGACCATGTGACCTGGAAAATGCAGCAGTGGTCTACCGTCCTGCTCACTGATGAGTGTCGGGTCACCTTGCACAGAAATGATGGTCGTCAGCGTTGCTGGAGAAGGCGAGGTGAGCGATATGCCGAGGTCAACATGGTCCCCAGGGTTCCCTTTGGTGGAGGAGGTGCAACAGTCTGGGCAGGCATCACCAGTCAGCGCAAAACAGATTTGGTTATTGTAGATGGCTCAGTCACTGCACGTTCTTACCTCAGAGACATCATAGAACCCATCATCATCCCCGAATTCCGCCAGCACACCCCCAACTTTCTGCTCATGGATGATAATGCTCCACCCCATGTGCCACTTCAGGAAGTCGGAGTGCCTCATATGGTATGGCCAGCAATGTCCCCTGACCTGAACCCCATAGAGCACGTCTGGGACCAGCTGAAGCAGAGACTGGATGATCGTACCCCACCCCCACGTGACCTGGCAGAACTGCGTGTAGCACTTGTGGAGGAGTGGAACGCATTGCCTCAGAACAACATCATGAGGCTAGTGAGGAGCATGAGACGTCGCTGTCAAGCTGTCATTGTGGCAAATGGTGGAAACACCCGCTACTGACATTGTCAATTTTTGTTATTTGGGGCTATCCTTGTTATTGTCTAAATTTTTGGGGTAATAAATATTAAACTAATGAAAATGGTGTTTCTTCTCATTCATTATTAGTAATATCAAAGGGAACTTTTACTTATTTCATTCAAATTCAGACCAAATAGGAAAAGCACTCATATAAATAACAATATCTCTAACTTATTGTGAGTAGTGTAGTTTAACTGCTTAACTAAATTTGGAATGGTTAAAGTAAGGTAAGGTCAGGTTTGTAATGGGACTTGAACTCCAGCCTTTTTTAATATCCCAGTCTTGGGTTCCATGTATAACACAAGTTGTTTCTGTCACTACCTCTACTGCCGGCTCAGACATGGAACAACAACAATGATCCTCCATTCTTTCTGATACTTTTTTATACAGAATGGCAAGGCAGAATTCAGACACAACAGTCCTGCATTGAGCAGGCTGTGTAGAAGGGGCTGTAGATACATTTGTTTTGAAATACACAATGGCCTCAAACATTATCATGATGTTGAATAGTTGAATGTCTCCGATGGTGCCTCGACAAATATCAGATATCATATTACATATATTGAAAGTCAATTGAACTGCGCTGCCCATCATTTTGTTCATTTCAAATCCAGTGTGGACAAGCACAACCAAGTATTCCAGAGTACCAGTCGAAGTGGAGGAGCATTTGCTTGCAAAGATAAACTAAACTCTTATGCCCACCCATCTGTGGACTGGCAGTTGGAGAGTGCTTGTTCACATCCTGGGCATTGCCGAGGT
The DNA here is from genome assembly GCF_900880675.1 of Sparus aurata. Taxonomy (NCBI): domain Eukaryota; kingdom Metazoa; phylum Chordata; class Actinopteri; order Spariformes; family Sparidae; genus Sparus; species Sparus aurata. The sequence goes on from NC_044194.1 coordinate 35,756,673, forward strand.
GCCCCTGAGCAAGGCACCGACCCCTAACACTGCTCATTGGGCGCCGTAGCATGTGTGGCTGCCCCTTCGCTCATCTCCTCTACACTGCATGTGTGTGTTTGTGTGTGCGCACCTGTGTGTAATGTGAGTGGAAAAAGGAATTTCCCAATTTGGGATTATAATAGTATATCAAAAAAAAAAAAATCTATCCACTCTATATTGTTTCTTTTTTTTTTTTTTGAGGGAGAAGACATGAAAAATTAATTAATTGAATAATTGTGTTAATTATCTTAGAACAGCCATATCAATAAGGGAGTGTTGCAAAGTGAAAAGGGAGACAATAAATCCTAAAGCCAGGGGTGTCTCCCTCTTGTCTCCCTCATCTCCCTGCTTTGGACATGTTTTCACCATGTGCTCACCTCTATGCATGTGCATTTTTTTCCCCCACCAGATCTTTCTAAGTTGTTTCTCCTCACCTCCATCTTCCTTATACCACCTGTCTTAGTCAGTCCTCAGCCTCACTAGGTTCTGTGAAGCCTCTAGGCTTCGCCCCGCTCTCTGGGTGAGATTGGCATGACTCATGCAGCAGTCCTGCCCCTTCCAGCATTGCCCTCTGTCTCTCAACCTCTCTCTCAAAAATGTTCTTCTGCTTCTTATTTGGCCTGGACAGATAACCTATCTTTAATACAAGGCCCACCCAGAAACACAACTACAGTTGTGGTGAAAGGTTTACATATACTTTTAAAGAACATGTGTATCATGGCAGTGTGAGTTCCAATTTCTACAACCCTCATTTCGAAACAAATAAGTCCAAAAAATGCATACATTAATTCTAATATCTGGTCCCTTGGCCTTTTCCACTTCAATAAGGGGCTTTTGATAGCCGTCCACAAGCTTCTGGTTGTCCTCTGGCTAAACGTTTAACCACTCCTCTTGACAGAATTAGTGAAGTTTGTTGGCTTCCTGGCACAGACTTGTTTCTTCTGCACAGTCCACATGTTCTCAATGGGGTTCAAGTCAGGACTTTGGGATGGCCATTCCAAAAGCTAAATTCTAGCCTGATTTATCCATTCCTTTACAACTTTAGATGTGTGTTGGTATCATTGTTGGAACACCCAACTGCATCCAAGACTCAATCTTCTGCTGATGATTTCAGGTTTTCCTGAATAATTTGGAGATTATCAATCCGTGTACCATTCGTTCTTTGGTTTTTCCGTTTCAGAACCAAATTAAAATAACAGAAAAACAACTTGTTTCTCTGTTATTTTGTTTTAAAACCAGAACGGAAAAACGGAAAAACAGAATAATACAAAATCACACATTTTGTAGCTGTTATTCTGTTTTAAAACAAAAACAGAATAACGTGAAAATTAAGTTTTTTGATTTTTACTGTTTTGTTATTGTGATATTTGGAAAATTTGGATTTAGGAGCGGCAGCGCAGTAATTGTAATTTATGTTATTCACACAGAAAGCTGCGCTGCCGCTCCTAAAGAGACGTGACGGTAGACGTCATGATGATGACGTCAGGGTGTTTCCCCTGCGGTTATTTATCAAAATATACACCTGCACCCGGCGTTTAAAGGGACCCTGCGGTTAATTGAAACCCGGCTATTATTTGGTAATTTAAGGTACATTTACACCCCGCTCTGTACGCCGGAGCGGCGGCGGCGGCCATGCGCATCCGCGATTCATTTACAGCCTGGAGGCGGAGTGGTGGTGTCTCCTCTCTGCTCTGAATGCAGGCTGGGACTGCTGCACGAGACTACTGAGAGACTGACCGCCTGTGAGGGCTTTTGGACGGGGGAGGGACTCACGGCAGCACCCGCTGCTCGTTGAGCACAGTAACTGCAGAGTGATACGTGCTTTCATGTCAGAGTCTCCAAACACCACAAAAGTCTTCAATAACACCAGTAAAAGTGGCTATTTGTCGGTAGTCACAAAGTTGTTTTTCTGTTATTTTAATTTGGTTTTGAAACGGAAAAACCAAAGAACGAAGGACACACGGATTATTATCCTCCTTTTTCATTATTAATGGAATAATGGAGAATGAGTATGAAATTCTTCCAAATCCTACTTTCTTTAGAGTACCAGATTAACTGGCAGCAAAACAGCCCCATATCATAATACTACCAGCACCGTGCCTGACAGTAGGTATGGTGTTCTTGGGGTTAAAGGACTCACCTTCTCGCATCCAAACACATAGCTGGTCATTGCAGCCAAAAACAACATTTTTGTTTCATCTGCCCGCAGTCTTTTCCTCCTGGAGGTTTCTTCTTTGTCCATGTGATCAGCAGCAAACATCAGTCTTCAGCTTTAAGGTGCCATGTCTGGATCAAGAGCTTCTTTCTTGTACGGCAGCCTCTCAGTCCATGTTGATGTAAAACACACTTGACTGTGGACACTGACACGTGTCTTCCAGCTTCTAATTCATTGGAGTCTTGCTTTTTGGTGGTTTTTGGTTGACTCTTGACCGTCCTGACCAGTTTTCTCTCAGCAGCAGGTGATAGTTTGTGTTTTCTTTCTGATGGTGGCAGTGACTCAACTGTGCTATGCACTTTAGACTTACAAACAGTAGTTTGTACAGTTGATTTTGGGACCTGTAGCAACTTTGAAATGGCTCCAAGTGACTTTCCTGACTTGATGAAACCAATAATGTGCTCTTTCAGATCAATGCTGAGCTTTTTAGACTTTCTTATTGTAGTGTTTGTGACTGAGTCTAATGGCTGTATCAAACAAGCCTTATTAAAATGGGCCCAGAAAAGTCAGCAGCTGTTATCAATCAGAACCACTCAGAACAAGTTGAGAGGTCCTGCTACAAAGGACATTTGATTCATACAACTTTCTATAATCACCTAAATTGATTGTTCAAGTTGCTATATGTATATTTTTGATCCAGCAGATTTGGCCATATTATCAGTAGACTGATAAAACATTATTGAACCAAACTTCATCAATGTTTTTTTGTGACAAAGTAGTTTGTGTTCCACTCATTCCATCACAAAAAAATGATGGCTGTAGAAATCACTGGAACTGAAGACTGCAATGATATACATGTATATGTAAACTTTTGACTGTGACTGTACATCAGGAAGCATTTTTCATGTGCATTCACACACAACAAATACTCATGTTCACAAAGGGAAAAATATGAAGTGCAATGGCTTTATTTTTTGATTGGAGACAATATCAAATTATTATATGTCTTTGATGTTGATATTTAAAGCTTGTGTGAGTGTTATTGTATGTTTATCAGTATAGGCAAGTTTGTCAGTTCTGGGAGATCAGGGTGGAGCACAGAGAGAGCAGGGGAGGCAAAGAGAAGCAGATGAAATCCAGTCCTCACTCTCCCTCCAACAGATCTCCTTCAGTAGATTAGTGGCGTGTTAACTGGCCTGTGTCATATGGAAATCCTGCCATTTGCATCTCTTGAGAAAGAGGCGTAAAACCATTTATCTATTTAAATATATTCTGGCTGATATGGCTGTTGGTCTTTAGAACAGGTTATAATAATGTTTACTGATCATCTGATCAGCTGGGCTGCTGATTCCTTACACTTTTTGGTTCAGTGAACAACCAGGTCCTCCTTAGCGAGCCTCCCATGACAACCCAGGAGCAAGCACGCCACTGCTTCTATTCTGATTGGATCGCACAAAACAAATCTGATATTATATCTCCTCTCCTTCTGATTGGATCCTGCTTTAATTAACTGATAGTGCAAGTGCATGTTATTGGACCAAAGTTTCAGAATTGTTGTGAAATTTTAGCTGAAGTGAAAATGAAAGCGTGGTGATATTTAAGTGGACACAAACCAAGAGTTTGTTGCAGCCATTTAAAAGACAAATGTCCAAAGTGAATTCTCCACACTTGCACCACAGGAGATGTTTTCCCTCCTTCAGCAGCTCACCCCACCCCAATCGTGTCTTTCGTAGAAAGACAGCCTGAAGGCACGATCCTAGAAGGAGCAGAGTAGGGGAGTTCAAAGCGTTATCACGCGCCGAACGTCTTTTCATCATGTTTTAGAAACAAGCGTTCGCACTAATCCCCCAATAATCTCTCCAGGAGAACTGGGGCGATAAGGCGCGCCACCCACGGCTTTTCAAACACTTTTTGGGTAGTCTCTTCTCACTCTCTATCTCTCCTCCCCTCTACCTCCTCTAGTCTCCTCTCCACTTCCTCCTTCCCTCACTCCCCTGGAAGGACAAGTGAAGGTGATCACCGACTCCTCCTTATTTTCTCTCGAGCTGTTTTCTCGTCCTTTTTTTTTGCATTGAATCTTAGCTGGTTTGTTTACATCCTGATTCGGATCTTTGTATTTTATCTGGACTAATCAACAGTGTTTCTCTGCCTCTCTGTTTCTCTCTCTCCTCCGCCCATCAAATTAGAATGTTAATTAAAATGGTGCTCCTTCAGAAGATGACAAATCAATGATTATGGTGAGTGTTGAGACACCTCCTGCGATGCCCCCCAGAAGAACGTGATACATAAGGAACATTCTTAAGAAGGAACTAAAGATTTGGAGTTTCTACCTTTTAGGAAAATATTCTTATTCATTTTTAGTATATGAATAACAAAGGTATACTCCATCTTCCCCCAAAATGTTGAAAGGTTTTTTATAACTTTTCCTTCACCCTGAGGTATGTCCATAAAGAAAAATATGTATTTGGATTGGAGATTTATGTTTGAATATCATTTAGCAAAACCTTGTTTAAATTGCTAAAAGTGCATGTTTCTAATTGCATCAACTTCTTCCTTGTCCTTACCCCTCTGATTGAACAATGCAGATGAGAAAGAAGTGGGGAAAGATGCGATGGCAGAGCCAAATTGAAACCACTAGCCGTCACATACATACCTGTGTTTTTGGACACTTGTGTTCAACCATTCTAACACTAAATGGAGACAGGCAGAGGTTTTTGCATCTACATAACCCCCTTCCAGTGTTATCGTAGTAACCTTGATCAAATTCTAATCCCTGCTGTGTTAGGATACAGCATCAGATTGTTTTTTTTTAAGCAAAATCGGATTTTTTGTCCTTTTGTCAATGGACATTTTGACTTGTCACAGTAGATGAAGCAGGTATGGTAATAAGATTATTTCGAATGTCAGGTAGTTGCTTCAGTTTTAGATTCCTAGTGTTGTTCATGTTGTCTCATCATGCTGTCTCACTGTCTTGGGACACTTGAATAGTACGGAGATCTTGTTGATGTTAACAGTTGAGCTTTACCGCTATGACAAGTTAAAGTGCCTCTTTTGAAAAAGCCCTATTGCTCAGGGTTATACTGACCTGAAATCCAGTATTGAGAATTTAGTCTAGGGCAGAACATTACACAGACTGGAAAATACAGACAAAAAAGACAGCTGGGATTTGAACAGTCCTCTTCAACTGCATAGTGGTCTCTTCATGAATGCATTACTAAGACTTGGAGATGGCACCGCTGATCCCAATTTAGAGCACCATTATAAAAATGGTGTCTTGTTGTGTTGATGGCACACCTCAAACTAAAAAAAAGGGTCAATTATGACTCTTTCTTGTATGAGTTTTTGATCCATTGAGGTTTTATATGTGTAAAACTTTCCCTTGGGCCGAGAAAAGTGATGAGAAAATATGTGACATCTTCACAATGCAAAGAGCCTGCACTACTGGACAAAGTCAGCCAAATGAAATGCCTGAAAGTTTATTCAGTCCCTCTCTAAAGTGTCCGCACCCACAGTTCCTTGCTGTAGCAACATTTGAAGCAACACACCACCATCCGCAGCCACATAAAAATGTAGCCCAGTGAAAGAACTGTCCAATTCAATCATCACGGTTGTCTTTTTCTAAATCTTTTTGAATTCTTCTTCACATCGTTCCTTGATTAGATAAACTATTCCTTTTGCAATCAAGGAAAGATGTTGAGGAAAGGTAAAAATGTTAACTGTGGGCTATTGTTGCTAGACTTTCCCACATCATGATAGTAGATGTCTGTCTGTCAGTCTGTCAATCTGACCCTGAAAAGAGCCTATCGGAGAGAGAGAGAGAGACAGAGAGAGAGACAGGGGGAGAGACAGAAAGACAAAGGGAGGAGGTGTTCATCAGTCAGTGGCAATGACTGGCTGGTATCTGCATCTCGCTGTCATCTGCACCGGCTTCTGCTACTGCTGGTGGAGGAGGAAGGAAAGAGGAGGAGGAGGTGTAAGAGAGGAGAAGAGGGGAGGGAAAACCTCTATCCTCTCTATCTCTGAGCCTCATCTCCGGCAGTTCAGGAGCCTGCTTTCCAAGAGTGCCTCATTTTCAAATCTCTTATCTCAGCCCCCGTTTTAAGTATCGCAGTTTTATATTTTTACATATCATTTGCATGCAGCTCATCAAACCTGGCAACCTCAATTTTTTCTCTCCTTTTTTTCTGCTTCTCGGAGGTGTGCGGCGATATGAGCATGCCTGCACAAGGGAATGAGCTTTCATTCTACTGCGGAGCCCTAGCTGTGCACTGTATTGGCGATATTTGTACCTCGTGAGTGGAATGTACAGTGTAAAGAAGTATCTTGTGTCTCTTGATCGTTAGTGAAATGCTTTGCATGAGTGCAGCAGAGGTAAAGTGTGTGTTTGTATGAGAGAGGCGGATGTGAGGAGGTTTCTGATTTTTATCTGCCTTCCTTTTCTTCTTTGTATTTTTGGAGGATTCACACAGTGACCTCTTTGTTTGGGACAGTAAGTACAGCCCTCCAACCCCCTGAATCGGGAAAGAATCCATTTCCTGTAGCCAAGAGATAGAATGAGAGAAAGAGGGAGAAAAAGGGAGAGATAGGATGGGAAAGAGGTGCAGGAAGGCAGAGGGATAGGAATGAGAGTTGGGGAAAGGAAGAGAATCTGAGATTAAAAAAAAGAAAGAGGTGGATAAAAGCAAGGAGGCAGTGCAGGAGGGACAGTGAAAGAGGAGAAAGGAGGACAGTGAATTTGATGATTGAATGAATGATTTTGTGAGAGGAGTGAATGAATGAACGATGGTTGAAAAGGTCAGGAGAGGAGCGGGGTGGCTTATTAAATTCCCAGATAGAGGATCACAATATCTTTGAAGCACTTAATGTAGGAGAACATTTTTAAAGGAAAAAAATGCACCTTTTTTTGAGTGTGTATTTATAAATGTCCAGGCTAAAAGGGCTTCAAGGTTAAAGTCCCCATGAAGTCAAAATCGCTACTTGTTTTTATCATATATGTCTTGTTCCATATCTCAACACATTAGTATCAGGCCCAACAGTGGCAAAAAGCTGTTTTGCAGGGGGTTTTTTTTTGTTGCAGCCAAAAAAGATTTTTTAAATTGTTACTTTACTGTAAGCTTTGGGATGGCTGCTGACCCAGCCTAAAATCCCAGAACGTCAGTATTTGACGAAGTTGGAATGAAACTCAAAAATCAACTTTATAACAAAGTGGACCTTTTTTTAAAACATTAATTACTTATGATGATGTGAAAATTCTCACCACATCTTGTCAAAGATTAAGGCGATTCAAATAGCTTATTTTTCCTAACATCATTCTAAAATCTGATTGATATACAAAGATAAAGAAAAAGCAGCAAACCTGAACAATGAAGTAGTCTCTAAACAATTTATCAAACAATTGACAAGGTTTATAAATTCAATTTTATAATGGCCATTCAAAAAATGTTTGTAGATGAACTACACTGTATTTATTGACCATTTACTACCTATTATTAAGATCAGCTACAACAGTTGCTTGTTTGTTAAAGTGAAACTCTCGCCAAAAAGCATCTCCGGCGCGACGCCGTCATGGCAGACAAAAAGTGTCGATCCCCGAGTGCGACCTAACAGGAAGGCTTGAGGAGCGGTCCACCATTACTCTGCTGCCTGTTAGGTAGCACTCGGGGATCAACACTTTTTGTCTGCCATGACGGTGGCGTGCCAGAGATGCTACTGCTAACGTGAGTTGTCCAAAAACCTTCTTTTTAGTAAACTCTGCGTACACAAACAATGTTCTCAATGCTTGTGTTCATGTGTAGAGACCCTGGTGATACTACGAGCAAAGTTTCTTGTTGTGTTGGGCCTTGTTAGTGTTTTAAAAATAGCGATTTTGATGCTAGCATTCCAGTGCCCCGCACTCCATTGAAAATTAGCTTGCCCGAAAACAAAACTACGGTAAATCTTATAGTGCCTCTTTCATCGTAATTATGCTTTTACACAAAGGTTTGACTCATATTCAATCACAAATAAAGCCTTGGTTGCTTTTTGGCGAGAGTTTCACTTTAACAATCAATTAACTATTAACTGTTTAACTATACATTTACCATGTATTAATGATGGTTATTATAAGTGTTGCTGACCAATTTGACATTATTCACATTTTGTCCAGTCTCATTCCTATTCTACCTTCAAACAATGGTCCATCCCCCCTGTCTGCTCAGATAGTTGGCCACCCCATCACTCCGGTTGGTTCATTTCTGTCGAGATCTTCTGCTTTGGTCTCTCAGTGGTGGAATGGAATGCCCTCTCAAGACAGAATGTAAACCCACAATGTCAGAAATCACCTTATTTGTCACTAAAGGGGAATCAACTCCGCCATGGCGGTTACACTTTCACCTGTGTCCATTTATATTGTATGTTTGTTGGTTGGTTGGTTGGTTTGTAAGCAGGATTACACATAAACTACGGAACGGATTTCCACTGAACTTGGATGGAGTATGTGTCTTCATGAAGAATAGACCCCAGTTATTTTTGGTGGGGATCTGGATAAAGGGACGGGTCCAGGAATATTATCTCACTTTCTTTAACATTGAGTGATAGGGCATTTTTCAACATTGTAGTACATTTCTCAGGGAATAATACATGGATACGAATTAGTCCAATTTGATGTGGATTCTAGATCTGGCGAATTTAAGTTTTGGTTATGGGTTGTTTGTTTTTTTTATATTTAATTAGGCTTAACTGAATTAAAGAGGATTGTTGTGCCTTGGCTAGGGATGCACCCTACTGAGTGCCACTCTAGTTGGTTGTGCAACAATGTAACACAAGACACACAAATGCCCACTCTCTTGTTGTTGGCTTGGGCAGGATCCACTTAACATTCTACCTTTTTTCTGGCAAACAAGTTAATTTTTGTTCAAAATGTACCACATAGTACATAGTTACAGTTTCATAGAAAATCTTAAAGATCCAAGGAGTGTATTAACTCTCAAACATTTATATTGGTGTTGCCCTAAAAAGTTTCAGCTAGACAAATTATAATGGAGTAACAGGTTAGGGTTATAAAGCCAAACTTTGATAAGAGAAGAACATAGGTACCAAGCCTTGGAAAAAAACTCAGCACATTAAATAATGTTTAAAAAAGGCACCGCACAATGACTAAATGAATGTTAATGAGCACAGAATATCATAATGACACTGATGAAGAAGTTGTATGTCATGTGGATCAGTCATGGCTACCCAATGCAGACAATTCCTGGCACCCAAAAAGAAAAAACTAATAATAATAATAATAATAATAATAATGATAATAATGATGATGATAATAATAATAATAATAATAATAATAATAATAATAATAATAATAATAATAATAATAATAATATTAATATTAATAATAATACATTTTATTTAAAGGCGCCTTTCAAAGCACTCAAGTACACCGCACATAAGAACAACAGTACAACAAAAACAGGAGACAATTTAGTGCAAATGAGGATAAATAAATAATAAGAAGATCAAATATGTACACAAGCCTGTTGAAATGCTTTCTCTGCATAAACCACCCAATGTTGTAATATCACTGCTATCATTGACCCACTAGCAGTGCTATTGAACTTTTGTATGGAGAAGACTTCCCTTTCATTTAGAAAGCAGTGTTATATTCTACAAAACGACCTTCCACCTGAAGCCATGTGCTATATGTAAGCATGCACTAACATATAAGCAAGAACAATTTCAACACATCTGGGGCCCATTTATAAACTTTCTTAGAGACAAGGACTTATCTAGTATGTTGGACACAGCTAGGGGAGTTTAGTCATTACCTCTGCAATTGAATTAATTCTTTATTGATATTTACAAAGCATTTTATGGTACACGATGTAGGTTTTTAGGAGTTGCCTCCACGATGTAATTGGTTTTCGTTTTTGTTTGTGTTTTTTTTTTTTTTTTTTCTTTTTGCAGTTGATGTTGTTTAATCATGCAGGCTATATTTTACTCTTTTTATTTATATATTTACAAACCTGTTTATGTTTACAAGTATGTACATTCATTTATCTTGAATATTCAATATTTACGTTTGAGCCAGCGTCCTTAAACATTCTCTTATAATTTGTTTTTATACAGGTTTTTTGAAAAAAATGGACTCTCACGGATATTCAAATATATCTATTGTTCCTGCTATTTTTGATATGGTTGAAAATTCAATAAACAGATTGTTGAAAAAAAAAAAAAGCATGCACTAACATGAATTTTTGACTTGCATGTTTTACATTTACTGACCATGACACTACCCTATTCAGACCATTATAGAGCCGTGTGAACCTTATTAGACATTGTGAAACAGTATACACCATTGAGACATAGATGTGCTAGATGTACCAGTATTGATTTGCATATACAAACATACTTATTCCCCAGTGACAGCAGTTAAACTGTGGCAGTTGACAGCTGTAAAGAGAAATCTTAATCTGTTGATCTGCAGGGTAGGGTGGTGGTGCTGCTGCTGGTGCTGAGAAGGGGGGGGGACTCGGTATATTTCCTTCTCTATTTCCTCCACTTTAATTGTAGCGTATATAGCACAAGGTGATGTGAGAGGGGTAAAACGTTGGGGTTAGTTCAGGGAAAATTCTCTGCTTCCCATACCCATGTCCGTCACCATCATCCTCACCAATGTTTGGCTCCCCAGAGAGAGAGAGAGTGAGCAAGGAGCCATTCTGATGCTGAACTAGTGAATGAAGGAAGAAAATGAAGAAATGAAATCAGCCTGGCATCATTTGCATTCGAGTTTTATCGGCATAGGAGGAGGGCGTTTTTGGGCCTGATAAGGAGAGGGGATCCCAGGCTGTGCTTGAGGTGGAGGACGTGTTGGTGTTGAGAAAGGTGTGTGTGTGTGTGTGTGTGTGTGTGTGTACGAATGTGAACTGACTTTGGCAGAAGAAGGTGGCTCTGGAGTTCAGTGGGTGTGTTTTTGTACTGACACATGCATATGTGAATGTTACAGCAGCTACAGTGAGGACTGGGTGTTAGGGGGTGGGAATGGTGTGTGTGTGTGGTGGTGGTGGTGGTGGTGGGGGGGGGGAGAGAAGGGGGGTTAATATCAGACCAAATAATTAGATTCGCTATCGTCTCGGCGGCAGCAGTGCGGGGATCAGGCAGATTAAAGCCAGGCTCGGGGCTGGTTAATATTCATGAGAGGACCGGGGTCCGGACGAGGGCTTAGACTGCAGCTCAAAGACTCTCCTCCGGCTGATGGGGCTTAAGGCAGCGCTCTCAACCAAGATGGAGCTCTACTGTGGAGGCCTGACATCCCACTGATAGATGGAGGGCTGGGTGGATAGTTAGAGTGAGACAAGAGGTTGAAAGGGTGACGAGGTACGGCTAGGTGAGCTGGTGCTTGAGACACCTCCATCTCTGTAGATCTGTAGGTCCTTATTTGATCTGGTAGTCTTTGTTAGTTTTTTTAATTCAGTGAGCCTGACAATTCTGATGTAAAAAAAAAAAATACCACCCCATTCCCCTCCTTCTGGTCCTCCCTCTCCCTTCATCTCCATACTGTCTCTGCTCACTTCATACCATCCTGACACAAATCTTTTTGTTAAGATGACACACATAATACAGGAATACATTTCTAAGTTCAGGTCTAAATCTAGACTATGGGAACATCTACGATGGAATTAGGACATTTGGCTACTTTTTTATGGTTTATCAATCCTGTGAGAACTGACAGAGTGACACGTTTCTTCAAATTCAGGCACATTTTCACAAAGCCATTTTCTATTAAACCCGGACGATAGCTTGTTACAAGATATCTTGCACACTTTTTTAATCTCGTAATTATGACTTTTACCCATACCTGTGACTCTTTAAATCTTATAATTTATTTTGTCATCAAGATGTGTTGTGTGTGCAACTCATTACATATATGTCACATATTATGAGTTTCACCTGCAGAGCAGTTCAACTCTGCCGAAGAGATCATGCCACCCTTTGTTTGTGTCATTTGAGATCATGGATCTCTTTTACAAGAGAATTGCAGGACTTACAGAAACAAGTAGTTACAACAGTAAATCACAGAAAAACACACTAAAATGAAACATTTGCACATAGACAATCTGGATTCAGTGGCTTTCACCATAATTTTAAAATTGTTCAGTGGTGCAATATTCTCAGATATTCTTAAGATCTGTAGAAGGTCTGTAGATTGTTTCACACAGAACAACAAATTGCAAAATGTCCAGAGGATGAAGACTGTAATTTCTGCATTTCCGAAAAGAGAAAGATAACTAAAAATGGAGTTTGCCAATAGTGATACCAGTGACTGAGACAGCGTGCAGCTAAAGCAGACAATTCACTTTTAGTTGTTTTTTTTTTGTTTGCTAAATATGATATATGTATAGTTCATGTTAGTAGTGTTTTCTTTACTTTCCAGAGCAGTGTAGGTTGACTCTTTGTGGGCCCAGACAGGTTCCTTAGGTGACTGCTAGCAATTTGAGTCAGTGAGATCAGCTCAGACGAAGAGAAGTGAAAAAGGTTCTGATACCATCCGGTGGCCTCTCTGTTCTCCTTAACTCACCCCACATCTCTGGTATCTGCTGTCCCTACTGGCCTGGTTAATTACACACACACACACACACACACACACACACACACACACACACACGCACACACTGACAAAGTGACATCTGGCCCTGTGCCTCTCTGATTCTCATTATCTCATGTGAAGCTGTGTTGTGTGTGCATTTGTGGCTGTAAAGTGGGTAAAGTTGAATATTTCAAGTTGCCGTTAATACTACGTGATCTACTTCACTTCTGTAATGGATGTTTCATTGTTTAGTTTGAGTTCTATGAATCCTCAACTTCTGCGTTTTGAGAGTAACACCAGTAGCATCTGCAGGAAAAAAATATCTTTATCCACTTAAAATCCAGCTGTGGTAATTTGAGGACATTATGACTACATGACGAGATTTTCAAATGATCTCAGAGTTTTCGTAGCCGCTAAAAACTGTGTTAGTGCATGTATTTCCACACTGCTGTAGCTCCTGTAGGGTTTCCTGAATCCCAGTGTGTCCACAGGCATGCCCCTTAAATAAAAACATTTTCCTCCAGTTCTTTAGACTTCCTGCCTTCACATCTGATCCTGAGCTACATTTGGCTGCAAGGTCTCTTTCTACTTGACACTGCTTGGTTACAGAAGCAGTGATACGGGAGTAGGATGGATTTTGGAGTGAAAATATATCTTTAAAAATGCTGAAAATGTTTAGTAGTAGTAGTAGTAGTAGTAGTACTAGTAGCAAGTTGTTTGAAAAAAAAAAAAACATTAGCAGCCATGGAGAATGATTTCTCTAATCAGACAGAAAATATGAAAATAAAGGGAAATTCCTTGTGCTATGATGTTACATAAACTATGGATCAATACATATACTATGTTTGTTATTTTGTAGAGGACAGTAAAAAATCCGACTTTAACATTAATAAAAACATGTTGATGTAGCTGTGGCCAGAGAGGAAACTCCTTTGGAGAGAAGTGGATAGCACTGACTTTTGATAAAAATGTTATTTACTCTCAAATAAAAAAAGATGGAAGAGTATCACACTCACAATGAATATTTAATAAATAATTGATTGATATTTTAGATATTTTAAGAAGTAGCTTGTGTCTTGCTTTGTATGTGTTCTGTGTGTGTTTTCTGCACTTGCGCCCTCAGAGCTCTCCCCATTGCCCTATCATGGTGAATTCCAAAGCTGTTGCCGTGATGAATTAGTCTGAAACAAATTAGCAGTACTTACAGCTCAGACGGCTCCAGCATTGGGTTACAAATTAAAACAAAAGCAGCCGTATCTCCACATCAGCGCTAGTTCCCCATGAAATCCAATACGCTCTGCCTCAATCTTCACCGTACAATAGACTGAGAGGCTTCCTTCCTTCTGTCCTTCCCGTCTGTCTTCCCGAGCTGCCCCGCAGCAAACGTCCATCTTCTTCAAGTGTTTCAAGATTTACTCCTGGCTGTCTGATCATACTATACACTAATGAAGTAAAGGTTGTAGTGTTGTCTCAAACTAACTCTAATACAATATTTAGAAAAACATTGATATTGATTCCATCTTCCTTACCATGGGGAAAAAGTTTCAATATTTATTACAAAAATGTATACAAAGTGTATTTATTAGTTCAAATATTGAGGGTGTCAAATTTTAGATTATTATTAAAAAAAGATAAATCTAACAAGGAAAGTTGCCATGTTAGACATGGCAACTTTGGCAGAAAGTTGGCAAAAAGGCTGCATTAAATAGGACACTTTATTCAAAACGTTTGCTCCGTCCACTCTAGATAAGACCTTTAGAAATAATATAAACATACATACGCAGAGTATGTATGTTTTTGACAACACTAGAAGGTTGTCACCTGAGGTATAAAGTAGGATACAGATTAGTGACTATTGTAACATTATGGATCAATGCACAGTTTTCCCCATTTATGTTTTTATTGTTATTTAGCAAAATATCTAGAGCAGTATTAACTGTTTTTTGTCATTCAATTTAGTGGGAAGTTTGGCCATTTGAAACCATATTAATTGTTATGCATGTTGTTTCCCATTCATTTTCATTTTTAAACAATTTTGCTTGTGATCCTTTCATAGCAAAAAAATGTGAGGTTTGTCTACAGCCCACCTAATATATCAGTTGTATATAACCTATAACAGATATAGCAATATTTGTGTTGTGTGACATGTGCCAATATGAAACCTTTTTTTAAGATTACAATGCAGTGCAGGAAGCCTGGGTAATTTATTGTTATCTTCCTAGTAAAGTGTAATGCCCAGTGTACTGGTGTCATTGGAGACTGTTACGTTTACTGTTAAACTGTAAAATATCCTGCCTCCATTACGTATCATGTGTTTGATCCACATTTGAGGGATCACTGCAAAACATGTGTGTATACCAGCTGATATATCAGTGTTGGAATTTTTTACTCACTAATGTCAGTAAGCATCAGCTGATAAAATAAGTATCAGTCCAGCTCTCCTAGCACCACACTATTTCTGTGAGTTGTGAGCAGGTAACTACAGAGTAATGTTCCCTTTTTAAATTGATACAATTTAATTTGTTATTGTTTTTAAGAGTTAGTTTGCTTGTCTAAGGTATTGGATTCTAAAAGTGTATATATTTCAGTTCATTTCTAGTTTCATGTCTGTCAGAACAGAGAATGTTGTGAATTATAATATAGAGTTTGTTCAAACAATAATAACTGAAAGTAATCATTGTGTAAAATCATCACTAAAATGAAAATGTCCTAACAGTGCCACACTATAGTCTTAAACCACGGCAAGAATTTACACATCTAACCCAGATACAGATTAAACATTTAAACACGTTATATTAATAAAATAATGATGAAGATCGATGCATTGTCAGTGTGCAGTATAGTTGTCTAATGAAGGGCATTTAGGGAATAATTGACTGATTGTAACCAGGTTATGCATGAATAGTGCCAGCTTGTTTGAAACACTGACACCGTGTCATACTGTCCACTGCTAGGCTTTTTTCTAAACAAGCCCTTCACCGCTCACTAAAAGGTTCATTTTTGTCTGATTTTAAATGCAGCAGTATTGATTACAGGAAGGAAAAATAATCAGCATCACTTGGAATCACTGGGAATTAGGATCTGATGACAGTACTTCTTAGCTTTTAAAGGTTTTCTTAAAGGCTCCCAGAACCCTTTTCTATAAACATTTGATTAGCATTTTTTGTTTCCACACTGGGAATGTACATTGTTTTACTTATCAGCTTATTTGAAGTGTGAGAAAAAAGCCTTAAAAAATGTCCAATAACAAGAAATAACAAGAAATAAAAAGATAACGGGAACAGAAGATACATTTAGGTCGTAAAGCACTCTTACTGTTGCTCACTTAAATTTGAAAAAGTAATACAGTGTAACTGTATGGCCACAGTGGGAGACTTGGTTGTAAAGCTAACTTTTAACTGTGACAGAAAAAATACAAAATACAAGCAGGATACACCATCATGTCAAATTTTCCCCTCATCAACAGTAACCGCTCTGTCAGTCTGGTTAACGGACTCTCAGGTCCAATTGTGAGTGAATGCTACCTGCTAGTGGACAATGAACAACATTGCATGAAAGGCATGCTGAACAATACTGTGCTACTCTCTCACAATAAGTTTGATGGAAAAGAGATTCAGCCATTGCATGGACTTGTTATGCATAACAGAGAGAAGTGTTTTATTGCCTTTTAAAATGTTGAATTAGTTGTATTTTGCATGAGTTACATAAAAAATGGAAAAACCACATAACTGCTACGCCATCGCTTATCACATGTTTTATTGTCTTCGCATTTAGAAGTTAGAACAACAGAGGCATAAACTAAACATACAATATAGTACCAGAGAAAGTTCCTTTTTCATAGATGTCCTCGTCACAGGCTGGTGAAATCCACTTTACCATGTTTTTATCTGCAGGACAGGCAGGTGGAACCTTTCTTCCAGCGGTGTTGGCATTTACAGTGCATCTGTTAAAATGACAAACATTTGGTCTGCTGTTTCTGCTATAGTCATAGAATTCAAATGTGTGTGTGTGTGTGTGTGTGTGTGTGTGTCAGACATGGGATAAGCCTGTCCTGGGAGTGATTGTCAGAAGGAATGCTCTTGGTGCCTCATATGAAAAAAGACAAGATTGTCCTCAGGATGCACAGGTGTGTGTGTGTGTGTGTGTGTGTGCGTGTGTGTGTGTGTGTGTGTGTGTGTCATACCTCCACACATGCATGCACTGGATGTTGACTCTCCACTCTTTGTCCAGTGTATCCACTGTGGATCTTATTATTGCAGCCTGAATGGCAGCCTTTCGACCTCATCAGATCTTCCTCTCTTCCTTTCCCTCTCCCCCTCTATCCTGGAGCCTCTTCTGGTCCTCTTTTATTCCTCTTCCCCTCTTTTCTTCTTTCTCCTCCTTTATTTTCGTGCAGCTTTGTTCGACCCATGCTCACATCATTTCCTCATTTCCTTCTTGGGTTATAATCACCCTCTGCTTGCTGGCGTTCTCCTTATAAATGGTGTTTACCACTGGCCACACACTGGTCAGTATCATGTGACCGTGTATTCCCAACTGACAGCAATCAATGCTTGGTTTCTGTGATTATTTCATGGTCTGCATATTATAAAGCAGCCCTGTAAAATGATAGGAGAGAGTGAACACAAAGTGAAAATGGAATTTATTAGCAGTAATTAGTATATGAGCCATTTGATTTAACTTGTTTCCTTTTGATAAATATGTTGGGGATGTAAAGGGAGGGATGACAGATACATGTGAACCTACTGGATCACAGGGTAAATAGAAATGTAGAAAGTTGTAAGCTCCAAGATGGTAAGCACTACACTGTATGAACTTTCACAAATAATATGGCAGATTTGTGAATATAATCATATATTGTATGTAACATTAGGTTAGTGTTTGGGCTTTTTGGCCATTGTAGTAATTTCAACAGAGACACCAGTGCACAGCAGAATATTATTTTTATTGTTCATTATTTGTTCAAAGCCCGTTTGTTTAGATTAAGGCTTGAGTTGTTTAATCAGTTAAATATCAAGAAATAGTGAAAATGCTATCAGTTTGTCATGGACAAAAAATGCAGCAAATCATCTTATTGAGAAGCTGGAACCAACTTTTTTATAAATCTTTTCTTGAAAAATAACTGAAAGGAACAGTTCACCCAAAATTGAAAATTCTGTCATCTACTCACTCCCATGCTGATGGAAAGTCGGGTGAAGTCCACAAAACATTTCTGGAGCTTCACAGCAAAACAACGTTCTAGAATTCCCTAAACAACTGAAGCGACTGGTAATAAACAACAAAATCAAACAAAAGTAAAAGGTAGAATGACTCCAAATAGCTTGTAAACCGTAATGCAGGTCTCTGAAAGCCTCAAGATCCCAAATTGATTTTAAAAAGCACTAAAATGGGTTATTTACACCCTTGATACACAATTGAACTCATGCACCAGCTTTAGACTGAGATAATGACTGAAATTAATTTTTCTTTTAAACTGTTCCTTTAATGACACATTTGATAATTGATTAATTGTTAATATAAATTATTGATAGATTAACTAATCCATTTTTTCAGCACTACTAACCACAAAACAAGACCAACATTTCTGGCATATTTGACGTTATCATGTAAAATGACAAAAAGTTGAAAAAAAGCACAATTGACAGAGTAAAAACAGCTTTAATCTGACTTTATGTATTGCACACATTTACAGTCATGGTCAAAAGCTTACATACTTACATTTGCATCATGGCAATTTTCATTTCCAATAAGTTCTACAGCTCTTATGTTTCTGTGATTGACTGATAGGAAAACATACAACTTTGTCAGTCCCTTCACCATTTTCACCTCAATAAGGGGCTTTTGATAGCCATCCACAAGCTTCTGGTTGTCCTCTGGCTGAATGTTTAACCACTCCTCTTGACAGAACTGGTGAAGTTCAACTAAATTTGCTGTCTTCCTGACACAGACTTGTTTATTCAGCACAGTCCACATTTTCAGATGGGGTTCAAGTCAGGACATTGGGAAGGCCATTCAGAAACCTTAATTCTAACCATATTTATCCATTCCTTTAAAACTTTTGATGTGTTTTTAAGATCATTGTCCTGTTGGAACACCCAACTGTACCTAAGACCCAATCTTCTGCTGGTGATTTCCTGAAGAATTTGGAGATTATCCTCCTTTTTCATTATTCCATTTACTCTCTGTAGAACAGCAGATCCACTGATAGCAAAGCAGTCCCACAGCATAATACTACCAGCACCATACTTAACAGTAGGTATGGTGTTCACCTTCTCACCTCCAAACATATTGCTGCTCATGTGGCCAAACTACGTTCTTGTTTCATCTGAGTTTTCCTTAAGAAGATTTTTTCTTTGTCCATGTGATCAGCAGCAAACTTCAGTCGAGCCTTAAGTTGCCATGTCTGGAGTAAGGGCTTCTTTTTTGTGCAGCAGCCTCTCCGTTCACGTAGATGTAAAAACACTGTGGACACTGACACGTGTCTTTCAGCTTCTAATTCATTGGAGTCTTGCTTTTTGGTGGTTTTTGGTTGACTCTTGACCGCCTTGACCAGTTTTCTCTCAGCAGCAGGTGATAGTTTGTGTTTTCTTTCTGATGGTGGCAGTGACTCAACTGTGCTATGCACTTTAGACTTACAAACAGTAGTTTGTACAGTTGATTTTGGGACCTGTAGCAACTTTGAAATGGCTCCAAGTGACTTTCCTGACTTGATGAAACCAATAATGTGCTCTTTCAGATCAATGCTGAGCTTTTTAGACTTTCTTATTGTAGTGTTTGTGACTGAGTCTAATGGCTGTATCAAACAAGCCTTATTAAAATGGGCCCAGAAAAGTCAGCAGCTGTTATCAATCAGAACCACTCAGAACAAGTTGAGAGGTCCTGCTACAAAGGACATTTGATTCATACAATTTTCTATAATCACCTAAATTGATTGTTCAAGTTACTGTATGTATATGTTTGATCCATCACATTTGGTCACAGACTCAGAAAAAATATAGTAATTGATAGTATAGTATATAGTGTAGATAGTAGTAATTCATAATTGAACCAACCTTCATGAATGTTTTTTGTGACTAAGTAGTGTGTGTTCCACTCATTTCATCACAGTAAAATGAGGGATGTTGAAATAATTGGAACTGAAGACTGTTTTCAGCAGTGATGAGTCTGGCCGGTGAAAGGTTTGTGCTCATTCCTCATCTCCCTCTTTCTTTGCATGTGTTTCTTTGCAGACCTCTCAGCTGACCCTGGTGTGTGGAGATCCAGACTGTTGGATCAGTCTCCTCCCTCTGACCGCTGACACCTCAGCAGCAAAATGTGTCATCTACAGCCAAGGTAACAATCAAGAGCACACCAAGCATCATGTCCTCATAGCTCATTGAAATGGGCATTATATTCTTGTGAACCAGTCGTAATGTATGCTGACTGCCTTGACTGTCTGAATATATTCAGTAGCATCTCCACTGCCCAGTACCACCCCAGTCTGACAGTGATTTTGAACAGCTCTAACAAACATGTTGAAGCATTACTTTTGTAAAAGTGGAAGTCACCCACATCACAAGTTCTCAAGTAAAAGTCTTAAAGTATCTGAGATTAAAGGTCCTCCTTGTAAACACAACTTTCATACAAAGTGAACCTTTAAATGTACTGTATCAAAAAGTAGTAAAATTATGTATATATTCACATGTATGTATATACTATATACTATGGGTCGACTTATTATTAGCCGAGTTAAGTATAGTATTAAGCTTTTGGTAATAGTTAATAAAACTTAAGTTAATAGTTAATTAACTTTTAACAAAATATAATGCTTTATAAACCATTTATTGAGCAATTGTTTATAGTTAAATTGCATGGTTAATAAATGCTTTGTAGTTTACCTACACACATTCAGATAGCATTAAAAAGCCTTTACAATTGCTTAAATAAATGATTTATCAAGCATTTTATTGTTTAACAGTAAAATAACTGTCAACTATAATTGTATTAACTTTATTAATTAACCATGTATTTATGATGGTTATTCTAAAGTTACCTGTGCTACTTTGGTCTTATGCATAATACAATCTGCAAAGCAGTTTATGTTCTTCCACAATGTGGTGGAGTGGAAGTATAAAGTAGCAGAAAATGGAAATACGCAAATAAAGTACCTCAGATTTACCTCAATTGTATTAAATAAGTAGTTTGATGATTCATTTGATAATGTAGTACTAACATTAGTCTATTATAAATTATTTGTTAAATGTTTATATAGTAGCAAACCACAAGTGTAATTATTCCATAATGATGGCTTCATTCCATTCAGGTGTCTCAGTTCTAGGGCTTTGGTGTTGCAGACTTACTTGGGGGCTTAAATACATTTGGAATACCATCCATAGTTAGTTCCACCTTTGCGTTTCCTGCTATGACACATCGACAGTCTCTCAGCAGCCACTGCCCCAAAAGCATTTAAATTCAGTATATTAACTGATATAAAGAAGAAAAGCCAGTAGTTATCATAGCTTAGCAAGCTTGGGATGGACATTTTTTTTTTCTATGCAGAAGAAAGGTTCTGTTATTAATGATGGGTAAGAAGAGCCTCCATCTTTTCAGGTGATGAGTTATTCTGTAAGGTGACCAGAGAGCTTGCAGCTGGTGAAGGGCTCTTGGCTTCACTGGCACCACCTCAGGGCTCCTCCTCTTCCCCGCTGGCTCAGCATTCTCCCCCACTGAGCCTCATCACACAGAAACAACCTGTGGTGAAGGAGGAGCCACTTTACCCAACGGTGCTGCGCTCAGACATTCAGCTCCTCCCACAGCAAGCTGGCATGGCCGCAATCTTGGCTACTGCAGTTGTCAATAGTGAGTACTGAATTTGAGGCATGAAAGTGTTTATTAATTTGTTGGAAATGTAGCTGCTTCTTTGCTAATACAATTAAGTACATACTTTTTGAATTGAAATAGCTAATAAGAAGCTTCTAATATGCTGAGTAGATTAGTAATTAGAATGGGATGGATTGGAATTCAAATATATAATAACCTTTGATACCACATATACATATAGGTGGTTTCATAGTGGATTTAGAAACACAAACACTATAATAGAAAACTACTCCTAATAATCCTAATAATTTTCTTCTTTTTTTTTCTGCCAATATGATCCACTGCAATTTACCATTAGTCTTAAAGTTGCAATATTATCTTCTGCCACAAGATGACACTGCAGCTGTTTAATAGCCAGCATCATTGCTCAACTGCAGAGATCTCCCCTCCTGCTACTGCAAAGCCGAAAGTTCCCTACTGGCTATGTGCTGATGTCAGTGGCTGATGCCCACTAACAACACATTTGCTGGGACTTTTGACCATCATCCTAGATGATTGAAAATTCCTAAAAATGGCAGAACAAAATTGGATGTTGTTAGAAAATAACCCCGATGATAAGACATGATAATTATAACATGAGTTTTGTTGTCTTGGATACTCATAGCAAAGGAGTGTGTGTGTGTGTGTGTGTGTGTGTTGTGGGGTTGAACACTCACTGAAACCAATATGTAGCACTTGAGATACTTAACTCTCTCTAAATTTATGTTGTGGCTCTCAGAGGACATCTTCCCATGCAAGGACTGTGGGATTTGGTATCGCAGTGAGAGGAACTTGCAGGCACACCTTATGTACTACTGTGCCAGCCGTCAGAAGCAGCCAGCAGCAGCCTCGTCCCCGCCACAAGACAAACCCAAGGAGTCCTACCCCAATGAACGCATCTGCCCCTTTCCACAGTGCAACAAGAGCTGCCCCAGTGCCAGCTCACTGGAGATCCACATGCGCACACACAGTGGTGAGAGCAAGATCTATATGTATTGCAAACGGGCAAAAGGTCAACCACACTAAGGCTTAACTTGAGGAAACATGAACAGTGTGCCGTCAACCCTTTCATTAGGTTGTTTGGGAGATAAGTTCACTGTTTGTCCTTCCAACTATTGTCCCTCTCTGTCCTTTCACAGGTGAGCGTCCATTTGTCTGTCTCATCTGTCTGTCAGCCTTCACCACTAAAGCAAACTGTGAGCGCCACCTTAAGGTACACACAGACACACTGAACGGGGTGTGTCATGGCTGTGGCTTCGTCTCCACCACTAGGGACATTCTCTACAGCCATCTGGTCACCAGCCACATGGTTTGCCAGCCTGGATCTCGCAGTGAGGTCTACTCCCCTGGGCCAGGCCTTCCCAAGCTGCCCCTTTCCACTGGTAAGTCGGACCAACATCGTGACCACTGATTTTCAACGTATGTTTTTATTACTTGGATGAGACTGTACAGAATATGTTGTAGTGTGTCTGGGTTCAAGATTGTTGATTAAGATTCACATTTCTGCAATGGACACACTGTTATGAGCCTTGCGATTCTACATTCATTGAAATGTAAGCTACTGTTATAGTTCACTAATATTCACTCTCTTGATCAGGTCTCAGTCCAGGAGACTCTGGTGTGGTGCTGAAGTGTCAAGTGTGCGGCCACAACTGTGACTCGCCGGCCCAGCTTCAGCAGCATGTACGAACCCACCTAGAGGTTAGGGTCCCGGCAGAAAGGAGCCCCACCCCGCGCCAAAGTACCCCTTTATCAGTTGACCATCCCCAGATCCAGCTCTCTTCCCAGAGGGAGCCCCTAGCTTGTGTCCCAAAGCCAGACTCATCCAGCCCAGGCACAAACGGCAGCTCAGCCACTCCTCGAGACTTTAGTCTGACTGAAGTCCCAGCCACTGATCTAAAGATCAAAGAGGAGCCTCATTCAGATTCTGAGACAGAAGAACATAAATTGAAGATTAAAGAGAATGGTGAGGAGGAGGAGGACATTGGTGGAGAGGAGGGGGACCGAGAAGCAGGAAGGAAGACAAAAGACGTACAAACCGCCACCTCCTCAGGTCAGACATCGAACTCTCCGAAAAGTCCAGCCACCGCAACTGTGAAGGCAGAACCAACTAGTCCCACCCCTGGCTCTAGCCCTGCCCATGTAGGAGGCACAGGGTCAGTTCTTCCAGAAGGAGCAATGTTCTTGTCTCAGTACATGTTTAACCCTGAGGCAGCCATTTTGCCTCAGGCCTCGGAGATATTGGCGAAAATGTCAGAGATGGTCCACAGCCGTCTGAAACAGGGTCAGACAGTTCCTACGAACAACCCAGCCTTCTTTCCCTCTGGACCGACTGTACCAACAGCCACAGCCACTCCGCCCCACAAAGGAGCCACCTGCTATGAGTGTGATATCACATTCAACAACATTAACAATTTTTATGCACATAAAAGGCTGTACTGCTCCAGCAGACACCATGGGGAAGGTGCAACTCCAGCTTCAGGCCTTGGTTCAACAAGGGATGCAGCCCCAGCCACGGTGCCTTCCAGCGGGGCACAGGGCTCAACTACATCTCCTCAGGGTGGAGCAGCAAGTAGAGCAGCATCTGCCTCACCCACTGATTCTGACCCTCCTGCAGGGAGTGGAGCAACAGAATCTAGGAGGGTGGTCGAAGTGAAGACAGAAACACCTGTGGTGAGAGAGGGAATATCATCTTCTTCGGAAGGGGAAGGTGGCGGTGGAAGTGTTGGAGGAGGAGGTGGAGAAGGAAGAGTGAGTGAAGGCAGCCAGAGTCCTGCTAGTGGTTCTGTAGAGGACCTAGAAGATGATCCAAATAGAACCTTCTGCGAGGCCTGCAACATCCGTTTCAGCCGC
Organism: Sparus aurata; assembly: GCF_900880675.1. Lineage (NCBI taxonomy): Eukaryota > Metazoa > Chordata > Actinopteri > Spariformes > Sparidae > Sparus > Sparus aurata. Next base: position 35,781,101 of record NC_044194.1, read on the forward strand.
CATGATAACTATACTGTTCACAAACGCTTTTACTGTGCATCCCGCCATGACCCATCTAACCAGCGATCCTCACACATGACCAAGGCATCCACCTCAGCAGCCTTTCTTCCGCAGCCCATTCGCACACGTAAGAGGAAGAAGATGTACGAGATTCACATGGCCAGAACTGAAGCCCTAGCCAATGCGGCAGCCGCGGCTGCAGCTGCGGCTGCTGTCACTGCTGCTGCCTCTGCCCCATCCCCCTCCATTCTGGGCTTGGCAGTAAAGCAAGAAGTTTCTCCCAGCGGAGCTGGCGGCTCCAGCCCCGAAGGAGATGGCCCAATTGACCTGAGCAAGAGGCCTCGTCTCAGAGAGGTTCCAAAGCAGAGCGGTAGCAGTATTCTTCCTGCCCTGCCTCTTAGTGATTACCACAAGTGCACTGCCTGCAGTATCAGCTTCAACAGCATTGAGAATTATCTTGCTCACAAAACATACTATTGCCCTGCCACCACCCTTCAGCCCCACACCTTGGAACAGCTTCATAGGCTCAAGAGATCAGCCTCTACCTCTCCCAAAAGCAGACCTCAGCAGGAACGCTCAGATCTTCTGCACCCGATGGAGGCTAAAGCTCTCCCTGCTGAATGGGTTGTCCAGGCTCAAGGCACATCATCCAGTCCTCACCCCTCCTTCTTACCTGCCTCCAATACCACATCTCCACCCCATACGACTACCACACTTGCAGCCACCCCAGGAGCTGGAGCCAAAGGTGTAGGCGCTAGTTCCCCTCAGGTGATCTGCCCCTACTGCCCTAACAGGCTTCAAGCCTGTGACCTGATGGAACACTTCAAGACTACCCACGGCCTGGTTGTAACCATTCAGCCACCACAGGAGGCCCTGCCCCAGTCTGGCAGCACAGTCAGCCGTAGCCCCAGTCTTAGTCCTAGGGATGGAGCTACTGCAACCTCCTCTTCCTCCACACCAACCTGCGGGCTCAGACCGGTCTCCCAAGTGCACAGAGATGGCATCAACGGACAGGCAAGGAGCGGTACAACTTCTCCTGTGTCCCCACTGGTAAATGGCAGTCCTTCAGCTGGGGATGGATCACCCTCGACCGGATCACCGTCAGCCAGCTCACCTCTGCCCATGTCTCCCACAAGGGCTCCCTCTCTGACTCTGTCACCTGTGCCTGAGATCCTGCAGGAGGCAGTAGAGTCATCCCACCTGTCAAACAAGGCCACCCCAACCATGGGCTCCCATCCAGTGCACACACCCCATCCTTCCTCTACCCCCAGTCTTAAAACCACAGTGATCTCCCCTGTCCAGAACGGTAACTCCCGCTTCTGTCGGCTGTGCAACATCAAGTTCAGCAGCCTCTCCACATTCATAGCTCATAAGAAATACTACTGCTCTTCCCACAGTGCTGAACACGTCAAATGAGCCAAGTAGTTCCCTCTTCCTCCTACATTTCCTTTATCTCTCTCAGTGGAGGCTTTCCTTCCCTAAGTTCTCAAAAGCTCAGATGCCCCTGTCCTATGTGGGTGCCAAAATGGCACTTAGCTGGCATGACCATGAATGACGATAAATGACTGTTACACACCTGGCAGGGCCTGATGCCTAACTGCTCCAGAGCAGAGTTTGCAGGTGGTGTTACTTTACATATATTAACTGATATTCCTCCTCCTATTGGTCAAGGTTTGTAGTATACTAAGAGCTGAGACAGATGGTACCTGCACACACCAGTGTGCCCTTGTCCTCTAGATCACTCTCTGTCTTAGTACCTCAGTCCCCAATCAAACATCTACCACTCCCAGCCCTCACAGTCTTTTTGCATTATGGGAAGTTAAGATCTATGTCGGCAACCTCTGTTCTGTCTCTGTTGAACTTAGTTCAAAATGGCAGTAATTATATTCTTATTGATAGAGGCACTTCTGACTGATGATGATTCAGTAATGATGAAGCTGATTAAGATTGATCTTCAGTCTTTTCCTGAGCTCTTCACGTTCCAGACCTAAATGGAGGAATCATTTATGTTGTGTGGAAAAGACTTGATTGTTGTTAATGTTTTTATTATCTGTGCATAGTAAATGATGTCTGAAAAAAAGAATTCTATAACTTTTAGTTTCAACACTGGCTCTTTTTGCTTACTAGAGAAGTGAAGGTGTTTTTAACTGAAAAAGAAATATGCGGTATCACAATGTTACTAATTACTGAAGGATAATATTTCACAATGGACCGTTTTTCTTTTCTTACATACACACAATTTTTTATTTTCTCTTTAAAATACAAGGGAGAAAAATGTGAAATATTTATCTTCTATCTTTTAGTCCTCACTGATTTCATGTCAACAGAAGACTACCTAGTGATGTTTGGTGTCAGAGAGTATTTGTATTTTTTATTTGTATATTTTTCATACTGTTGGAAGGAACTATTTGGATCTGGGTGTGTTGAAGTGTATTTTCTAAGTGTAGATATGTAATATCTTCTCACAGTAATCACTGGGATCACACTGAACTTTATTATCATGTTAGCAGTTGGTGTTCTGTTTATGTAGTCTTTAGTTGATGGTAAGGTCTGAAAACCAGCGCTTTGTTTATTTTCATCCTTTCTTGTACCTTGGAGATTAGCAACACAATTAGATCAGAACAGCTTCCTCACTCACATCAAAAAGCTGAGAGAGCACTTCTGACACTGCTGTATTTACACTTGGTGAGAATACTATAGTATCCCAGATTTTAGGGTATCCTACATCCAAATTTCCAATAAAAGTCTATCTTTAGTTACCAGACTCCATACCATGCAAAGTAAGACTTCTAAGGATACACAGCTTTACATGTATGCCATTTCAGACATTTACTGAGGAGTACACAATACACATCAGTTCTTTATGTCTAATACACATCTTTCAATATGTTTCTTTTTTTTTTTTTTTTTTTTTTTTTTAATGACTGTATTTCTGTCCGGTAATGAAGGCATAGTAAGGAATAGTCACGTCTTAGTATAACGTCTCACACAGTAGAGTAAGCACATATGTAAAAAAACACTTATTGTGGCTCATGGTGTGTGTTTGAGAGAGCTGTACTCTTCCTCTTTCACTTTATTGCTCAGTCACTCATTCACACACAGTTTATGCCAAGTTCCCATGCTGCTGTTTGCATTTGCATTCTGGCATTTGTTAGAACTGTGAAATACTATTTACCCAAATATTGATGCAAACTTGTGAATGGAAGGGCTTAAAGCATTAAAGCCCAGAGCTGCCAAAAGCCAATTTTGCAACCAGGTGCTGAATTCGTCTCAAATTTGTCATTTTTTTGCCTCCAAATTTTACAATAAACAAACATTATCCTGGGGATTTTCCTCATTGTGCAAGAGCTGAGGCCAAACCTCACACACTGAAAGGGAGAAGGGGAACTCATGGACCAGCTGTTATTGGACATTTTCAATTAAAATCTGATATCAGTCTAACTGTAAACTTACACACATAGGACCTCTGTGTTTGTCTGCTACCAAAACTAAGAAAACTAAATGTAAAATGAAGGATTTTTAACATAATTCAAAACATCTGTTTTAACATTTTCTGCTCTGCTGTGGGTTGTAACAGCACTGCACCAGACAGCTCTTACTACAAAGTGTTTACAATTGTGCTGGTCTATCTCTCAGTTCTTAAAAGGAGAGAGGACATACAGAAAAAACGTCACAGAGCCATGTTGACTGGTCGCAAATTGAGAAACTGAGTTCTGGAAAGTCATCATTTAAACATATCCCCACTTAATTGCACTGTGTTGTTTAAAATGTGCTGAATGTTTTAGTTTTAGGGACTTTTTTGTCATGTATTTATGTCATGCAGAACTTTTCCCTGTCCAAAATGTGTTTACCGCTCTACCTTGAAGGACTCTGAAAGATTTAATCCCTCACAGACAACATCTTTTCTTTAGATGCAAACATGTTTTGCTAATAAATCCTCTGATGTCCTGTCCATAATGAAGAAAATCACATTGAATGTCAAATTTTTATTTCCATATTTTCATTTAATTGCAGTTTCACTACACTCGTGTCCAAACTATGCATGGGAAATAAAAAAAAAAGTTCTGAGAGACACTGATGAATAGTGTGACTGTACTTCTTTCTAGTGGCTGCTATCGTTTTAGTGTTTATGCCTACGAGCTCTCATCACAAACCTGAGTGGGAGACCTTGACTTTTGTTGATGCCTGATTCAGTGTTGCTTATCTTTGGTCTCTCATAAATCGCTTCCTTTCATTAGAAAGTTTCAAGTGTGCTGTTTTTGTTTGATTCTTGCTCATGAACGAAGACAGAATGAATCATAAGCTTTACTTTTAAAAGAACATATTTGAGTAATACTACCTAAAAGAAAAAAGCTTTCTGTGTTCAATCAGAACTCCAAGGCTTCTCTAATCAATGGAAAATTGCATCCATAATTACACTGTTTCCTTTACATTGCATGCAGACGAAATGAATTAACGCATATTTTAAACAGACTTTTTTACCCGGAGTTTAATTCTTCAGTTGTAGCATGTGAATTCATGGCTTGTTGTATTAAGTTGATATACCTGTATTGTAGGAGCAGTTTCAGCTCACATTCGACATGTTTGTCATGTTAGCATCTTCAGAACACTTACAGTAGCCGTTTTTAGACAGGGCACCACGCCGCCAATTTGCCCGTCCTTTTGGCGGCTTGGTCCGCGGTTTTAGACAGAGGCCAGCAAATTGGGGGTCTGTTGTGGTCCGCCGATTTTCCACCTAGGAGGGTACACTTATTTCCACCTCGCCTGCTATCTAAGGCCCCATCCAGACAACAACGCGCTTTTGCGAAAACGCACATGTATTGCATCGTTTTGGCCGACCGTCCATACGGATCCTGAAAACGCAGCGCCTGAAAACGCACTTTTTTGAAAACGGGTCTCAGGTTGGAAAAATCCGAAAACGCAGCCCTCCCGTTTTCATGTGGACGGCGAATCCTCATACTTTCCAAAACGATGACGCCATCGCCCCACCCCTCAACCTCTTGCCTCTGACCTCTGAACCCCACGATGTCCCATAACAACAACAACAACAATGGTGGCCTACTTGCTCGTGTTCGTGCTGCAGAAGATATTGAGCCTTTCTTGCAACTTGCTCGCCTTTTAGTTGAGTGTGAGTCGCAGCAGCAGTTCGGCCTCATTACCGGTCCACACAAACGATTCTGGTTTCCTTGCACTCGCCATTTTCATCTTCTTCTTGTGTTCGATTTCTCTGTCTACTGTCTGTTTATTTACAGTGCGCAAGCTTAATGCGCATGCTCCGTGTCTTCTTCTCCGTTTATGGTAAATGTCAAGCGCCACCTAGAGGCCTGGAATATGAACTACAGCGTTTTCGGTCGTTTTCAGTGGATCCATGTGGACGCAAATATTCTTGAAACGATGCTGAGGAAGACGGAGAAAAAAAAGATCGTTTTCGCCCGTCTGGACGGCCCCTAAAAACGAGGCGGCAATGTGCCGGCCTCTGCGTGAGGTGGGCGGAGGTGTCAATAGGCGAGTTCAAGATCACGCAGTGCTGCGCAGCGCTGCCTAAATCGTGATGCATGCTGGTTAAAATGTGTCCACGATGACCTGGATGGGAGTGGTTTCTGCTCCGCATCTGATGTCACATGACCTTAAGTTATCGCGGGAGCGAGGCTGCTGCAGAGCAGTTGCTGTATTTCATTCAAATGTATTTCATTCATTGTGAATTCAGTTGCTCTCCAGGTACTGCGCGACCCCAGACCCCCCTTCATGACGTCAGGACTTTGCCCTAATTGGCTCTCATCTACGCTGACGTATATGACGTGTGTTTCGATGAATTTCCATATCCATAAGGCCTCTGCCTCTTTTCTACTCAAATATCACACACTTTCAGATAAGTAGCAGCCGTGTGGCTGCACCTATGGGATAGTCAACATGAATAAACCTATAAAATCCTTCATGTAACACAACAACCCTGAAAGTTGTCGTCAATAAACTGCTCAGTTCTGTCAGCTTAGGGTGATGATGGAGAAGTGGTTAACTGCTGTGTCCAGTGTTATCTGTACTATCCACTCTTATTAATTAACCCTTTCTGTTCCCGTCACATTAACGATACAAAGAATTATCCTGAGCTGTTCTGTGTGTGATGAGTTGGTGCAGCGGGACAAGCATAGGCGGCCTTACCTATGTTTCAACCGTTTCAATTGAAACGGGCCCCGGCAGCCTGGGGGGCCCCGCTGCCCACAAAAAAAAAAAAAAAAAAATGAAACGGGCCCGGCAGCCGAGGGTATAGCTGCGCCGATCCCGTGGGTGCTCCGGTGCTCGAGCACCCACTGAGGAGCTCGTGCGCGAGGTATCGGCTGCTGTCACCGCTGTGCCGATACAGGAAAATACTGGCCGGCCCTGCAGACAGGGGCGTAAGTATCTGCGGTGCAAGCGGTGCAGTTGCATGAAGGAAGAAAAGGAAAAAAAGAAGAAAAAAAAAAACAGCTGTCCAGAATTGCCACAGGCCCTGTTTTTGTGAATGAAATATCTGGGGGCGGGTCGGTAAGGTAACGCTGAGTGGCCTTGATGCCTGTCAGTCATGATGAGTCTCGTCACCTCTCCGCTGTGTCAGTAGCTGAGCACTTTGATGCATGTCTCTCTCACCGGGCCGGGAGAGTTATCATACCGTACAATACCAAATAATAGCCGGGGAGTTTATTTGGGACCAGTTGGCAATTTGGGACAGGAGTTTAATTCCTTCCTCTCAAAAATCTGGGATAAAATGTCACAAACTTCGCCAGCATCTCTGTGAATTCTCTGGCATCCTTCTGCAAGTGAAGTTGTTGCGGCGGAGGAAACGATTCAGCCAACCAGCACTCGCTGCAAACTCCTCATCTGTGCTGTCACTCACGGTGGCGGACATTTGTTCCGCCATCACCCTGATCATTTTGCGGGACACTCTCTCGTGGCGTGCCCGTTTGCTGATAACTCATCCCCGCATGTTTATCTCAGGCTCCTCGCTAGCCTTCTTCCTCCCTCCAGCAGGCAGCCTGGCCCTGTTGCTGTCCTCCTCAGACAGACGCTGAAGCTCACTTTGATTTGATCGCCAATCTCTCACTCTCTTGGGGTCGACAGAGAAACGTCAAGGCGCAGCAGAAATAAATAAATAAATAAATGAATGAATAAATAAATAAGAAATAAAAAACGGCCGTCCATCGGCCCATTATTGATCGGCCCACCGGGAAAAATCCCGGTACTCCCGATGACTTTTGTTGCCAATTTTCAAGTTCATGATTGTTATAGGTGTTATAGTTTTGGATTGTAATAAGATACCTGTTCGTGTCTTAAAATGCACATAAATATGAAAAACGCATTTGCATTTTGTTGAAAACCAACTTCAATCCTCGTTTTTTTCCCCTGTTCATTCCTGGTTTCTTGCCCTATAGAGATTTTAACACTTGGTCACAATGTATCGTTTTAAGAACATGCGCTTCGCTGGGAGGCATGATGAGTTTAGGCAACTGCACCTTTCAGGTTTCAATGCATCAGAGACGCATGGGCGCAAACATATCGGAAATTAAATATTTTATGGGATAGGGCCTCATATGTAATATTGAAACGGGCCCCTATATGCCTAAGGCCGCCACTGGGGACAAGGCATCTGATTCAGTCATTTGTTCTGATTATTGTATTTCATTCATTCACTGAAATGTATTTCATTCATTGTGAAAAATGTTGCTATGAGAAAATGCATCATCTTATGTGTCTATAGTTATGCTTATTTGTTAAATGTAGTCAGCAAATTCCCCTCAGCTGTGATATAATCATGCACATAAGCAAAGTTGTCGTCATAATAATGAGTAACTGTTGTAATTGTATTGTTATTAGGCAAGACTTACTATAATGTACCAGATAGACAAAGTTCAAATGTATTTAATGGTGACATTACAAGGAAAACAGAACATGATCATTTACAGTAAGACAACATTTAGGCTCTTCATCTACTCTTGATGAGTCACTGTGTGATCGTTTGAAGTGAAGCAATTACAAAGTATCCAAATTTGAAGTTGTTATTGTGACAAAGCTGTCACATTCTGTTGTCTCTAAATATGAACTTTCTATATATATAT